>NC_133233.1:27993150-28030650 GCF_040436345.1 Pagrus major | reverse complement strand
TTATATTCTGCTGATACCTTTTGAACGGGGTTCACACATTAGTATGAAGGATTGAGAGAGTCTGTGCACTTTACAGTGTGATAACATTGCCTTAGTGAAGTTTAAAGGGCACTTGCCTGATTTCTGGTTTTTTACTTATTGCTGAGATTAAAGGGCAACTCTTTGATTTTTCTGAAATACTTTAACTTGGGTTGTTAATGCTCTAAAAGAGAGTAACATTTGTGTTTATTAATTAGCCTTATTTTACCATTACATAAATATTTTTGATTGTGTGAATAAATAATTCCTTCATTTTAATTCATGATTCCCTTTGTGTCAAGTTAATAAATAGTGGTTAGAACTGAATAAATAGTGTTTAAAAGCTTTAAAAAGTTGTTTAAAAGCAGAGGTGCAACGCGTAAAAACACTAACATCCGGTGTCATATTCAGTTCATGGTATCTGAGGAGTTTATCAGGTAAGCTGGGTTACAGGTCATAACAATTAAAGCAGCAATGCAGTTAATAGCATCAGACATAATAAAGTGAAAGAACCCTTAGTGCTGTATCTTAACGCAAGGATACTTAGAAAGCGCTACATTCATTTCATGTCAATCACTGTTAATTATCAATACACATCTAAATACACAAACTGGTGATACTGAAAGTTTGGTGGTTAAAAAGTAACTGGCAGTCTTCTTACTGTGTGTGTGAGGGTCCAGGTTCATTACTGAAGTTCGGAGGAAAACTTCTGGACCAGTCACTCTTCATAGACAGACAGCTGGAGACTGAAGACTCTTCTCTCCGTCTGTGGTACTGACTTCTGGAAACACCAACATGTTTGTATTTATTTCATGTGAATCACTGTTAATTGTCAATACACATCTAAATACACAAACTGGTGATACTGACAGTTCTGACAGTGATTAAAAACATGGCAGTCTTCTTACTGTGTGTCTGAGGGTCCAGGTTCAGTCCTGAAGTCTGGAGGTGTTTCTTTGGACGGGTCACTCTTCATAGACAGAAACCTGGAGACTGGAGACTCTGCTCCGTCCTCCTCTTCCTCCACACAATTACTCATCTTCTGCACTTCAGAAAGCACTGAGGTAAATATGTAGCACATGGAAGGAGAACAACATGAAGACAAGGAGGACAAACAGGTGAAACAAGATGCAGAGGAGGAGGGTGTAAAATGGAGATGGTGAAGCCTGCAGACTCATCACCCAATGTGACGCTAAATAAAAGTGACATTTACAAAGATCGGCCTTGTCTCTGTCTAATTAAAGGGACGTCCCTCAGTATGATGTCCTGCTCTGTCCACTCAAAGCAGAGACTCAACTAACTGCCTGCACACTTTCTCTGTAAGTTGTTGGTTGCTTCCTCCATTTTTCATGTACCTGGATCACCTGCTCAGGTTTGTGGTGAGATCAACTTATGAGCTTCTCTGTTATTCTTTGCTCAATAAAATGTAACTTCACTGAATAGTCCTGCAATAGATGACATGTTTTCATAAGCTTCTAAAATACATACATGTTTTGTGATATCTCATTTAAATTGGTGTTTATCAAATACAATGATTGATTATTTTGAAATCTTTAGCTTGAAATTAGCAAAACTAACAAAAAAAGCTTTGCAATATGGTTTCAACCTCAAACGTTAGAGGCTCATAGTCCTTAGTGTTAAATATTAACACGTTATGTTAATATTTAACAGCAACCCTGATCCTACAATATTAATTGTATCTACACTGATACAACACAATATCTTGAATGCGTGTGCAGTTTGATTCAAGTCTATAAAACAGACCTTTGACCGTTAGATGTTTAATGAAGGCTGAACCTGCTGATAATGATTCACCGTGTAACTATTAAATCATTTTGTCAGCTGTACCTGAAGTGGTGGACAAAATATTGAATATAAAATTCAATCCAGTAAAACAAAACCACTGTCGTCTTCTGGACTTCAGTCAGTCTGAGAGGTGACCAGTAACACTGACAGTGAGCTCACAACATGAGAAGCAAACGAGTCTGTTCAAGAGTCTCAACCAAGACTGAGGAGAGGAAAGTATCACATATACACCACATACAGTCAAAAGTACTGATCCAGATCAGAGACTTTGACCACAGAACAATATTTATGTAGAAATAAAACTCACCCTGTCTCTGACTTCTTTTCCTGCTGCTGCTGCTCCGTCGACTCAAAATGAAGTCTGACTGACTGAACACATTCACTTTTATTGTTTTATTGTCCCTGTCCTGTTCTCACATACTGAACCTGAACCACCTGGTCAGTGTTGCTCCTCCTCTTGTCATTTACTGGAGATCACATGTGAACTTTAATCAAAGTTTCTCCGTGACTGTCTCCCTCATAAGTAAGATACATAAACCAAACACAGCAAACTGAGTTCAGATCAGTGTCAGACAAACTTCCCCTGGTCAGCTGAGTTCACCTCCCTTGAACAATGTTTGTGGTTGTGGATCAGCTGAAGAAGTGTTTGGTACCGTTCAGCTCTTCAACGTGAGCTTTGTCCTGGAGCAGCTTCTTCACAGACATGTTGCTGCTGCAGTCGTCTTTGTGACACCAGAACAACTTTGTCACTTTCCTGATCGACTCTTTCCATAAAAACACACATCATCACAAACTCATGTGGAAGATGGAAGCTACGTTTCAGGACATCTCTTCACGTTTCACTCAGATAACTAAACTAAATAAACTCACAGAGTTATTTTCTGGACTAAACAGAACAATTCACCCGTCCAGCTTCTGGGTTCAAGTTTCTCTCTGACAGAACCGAGACGAGCTTCATCACCTTGTTAACTCTGTTAAAACACTTCATTCAAACTGGACACACATGAAATCAAACTCACCAAGTCTCGCTTTGTCTTTGCACAACCACGTCTGCTTTGGTGAAAATCAATCATCAGCTCACAGAGTAAAAATGTGGAAATATTCAGGCTCCGCGCCGTTTTCGTTTCGCCGCCACTGATGCCCGACTCGTCCTCTCTCCTCTGCCGCTTCACGTCTCTCCTGTCCCCGCCTGTCGTCTCTTCTCGTCCCCGGAGTCATAGTCCTGATCGGATCCACACCGTCCCCCCTGTCTTCACACTGACCTCTGTCGGCCTCAGAGCTTGTGTCTGGTCCCGGTCCGGTGTTCACTGGGAGGTGGTTGAGCCCGGTTGAACTGAGCCCCGTTGCCCGCAGCGACTCCCCTCGTGCCCCGCGGTCCAGGCAGTAACGGCCCGCTGAGCTAATGAGCTAACGGCAGCGAGCTAAAGCCAAGAACAGCTGCTACAGCCGCTGCTGCTCACTCCGCTGCTGCTGTCTGACTGTATTTGTTGAGCCGTCTTACAATTCTGCTCATATTTTACAAAAATCACACGTTTATCTGCGCAGCGACCAGAGTTTGTTGGTTAATGCTACAACGGTTATTTCAGCCGCTCGGCCGCCATCTTGGCCGCAGCCGCCGGTTCAGTCCCGTCTCATCCAGCCAGCGAGCGAGTCACGAATACAGTCCTGAATTAGTTTTCCTCCGAGTCACACTGAGCTCAGCTTTAATAGAATAAAACAGCAGCTGACTCACAGCAGCCTCGTTTCTTTCTGTCAGCACGAAGCTTCAAATGTTGAACTTTCTCTCATCTTTTCTTCTGTCAGTCCAGAGGCAGCAGGGGAGAGGAGCTGCGCATGCGCGTCACCTGCACCTGCAGGAACAGGAAGTAATAATTACTAAATAAAATGAAAACAGTCTTTCTGTCGACTCAATATTTCTTTTGATCATTTGTATTTTATTATAATACAGTCTGTGTTATTTTCAGTGTGTGCTGATTGTTTGAGGAAAGGATTTATGTGTTAAAAGGCCTCATAACTGAGGCGATGAAGGCAGCAGCCACTGTGGTAACAAGCAGCAGTTTGAAGGATTGTTACTGTGAACCAGCAAAGTCCAACAAAGCCTCCACCACATTTCTGAACCCTGGTTTCGGTCCGGTGCCTCTTTATCCACTGACAGATTCTCTGAGAAATTATAAAAGAGGACGACATCGATTTTGTTTTTTGTCTCACTTGATGTTCTTCATGGTGTTGGTGACACACATCAGTCATTTGAAGTAAATACATGTGTGCTGCTGACCGACACTTTCTGGTGGTAACACACCAACAGATGCAGCCACGTGTCAGGAAACACAGTGAAGAAGACGACTGGCAGCGAGCAAACATGGATATTGTTGTGGAGACAGAATGAAGACTGAGGAACCAGAGAAAACATCAACATGTTTTGTATTTAAGAAACAAACAGGAGAGAGAAATATTATTTTAAGATGCCACAAATGTCCACCAGACTAATTCCTGCTGAGTGTTCTGGTGTCTGAACAAGATTGATGTGAAACATTTCTTTAAATCTTTAGTTTTCTCTAAACACAGTTTAGTGTCAGCTGCTGCTCCACACTTTTACTCTCATGTTGGATTGAGCTCAAAATGACAGTCCAGCTGCTTTTATTTGACACAAACTGATTTTTCATGTGGATTTAGCAAAGTGAGACTTGGCCTGCTCAAGTTTTATTAAAAGTCAGAACAAACCCAGAGAATAGTCCAGTCACTTTTATTTCTATAGAGACAGATGATAACAGAAGTGATCTCAGGGCTCTTTTCATATAGAGCAGGTCTGAACTGGCTCTTTATAACATTAACAAAGACTCAATAGTTCATAAAAACAGTGGCAACACTTTACACTTGATCTCAATTCTCATGTAACTGCATGTAGTGATCACGGCTCCATACTGATCATTTCAACTGGGACTTTAACTTTGTTGTTGTTGTGAAGGGAAAAAGCCTGAAGAAGCACTCAACACAAACAGACGTGAACATAAAACACATCAAAATATAATAAAAAGATGTCAAACAAACACTAAAACCCAGCACAAGCTCACCAAAACAATCTGTATCAAAAGACGGTTAAAAAATCATTTTAAATCGAGTTCAATTAAATTATAATGACACTTGAGATGTTTGTAAAATGACGTCAGTCAGAAAGAAAGTACTGACGTCACCAGTTGAGTTCTCACCGCACACAGAACCTGGATCCATTCACACAAACCAGTCTGGGTCCAAACAGTGGAAATGGTGACACCTGCTGGCAGGAAGCAGCTCCAGCAGGACCAGCAGAACATGAACGGTGCTGATGACGTCAGCTTCAACAATGATTTGTGAGAGAAAAAGCTCCACAGGTTGACTTCATGTGTCTGTGCTGATCATGTGATGTGAAAACCAGCAGGGTCTCACACAAAACTCTGATAAACTTCACATACTTTACAGTCAAACACAGGATTTGTTTGTTTTCTGTCAAAATCCAGATAGTTTTATATTTCTGTGTACTTGTAATTGTTTTACAGACATGATTAATGAACATAAAGTGTAGAATCAGCATGTTAAACACATCTTTTTAATATCAAACGTTATAGAAAGATGAAATATGAAGCTGCTGACTTTGCACCAAAATCCAGACACAAGTCAGTCCAGAAGATTCAGTAAAGCCTCGATTGAATCAGACTGTGTTCAGATTTGAGCCACTTCATTTATTATGAAATGACAAACAGCTGATATTAGTGGTAATAAGCAGAACTTCACTCTGCAACATCAACTTCTACTGTTCATCAGAAACATGTGGAAATTAACTGCACTACTCCATCGCTCCACAGGGTGGAGCTGCAACAGGAAGCAGAACACAAAGATCCAATTAAATGTGTTAATCTGCAGTTATGTTGTCATAAAGACAGCTGATCTGGAGACAGTGAGGGATGTAACTAAGTACATTTACTCAAGATCTTTAGTTACTTTGCAGATTACATGCTGCATCAGAGCCAAAGAGGAAGCTGCGTGTAATCTGATAAACTGCCTCCAGTGATGTCACTCAGTGGCTAAGTTGCATTGTGGGTAATGTAGGCACCAGGTTTTGAGAAGGAAGAAGAACGTGTGGAATGAAAAAGGTGATATCTCTGGTTCTGCTGGGTCGATTTGGATCAGTTGTCTTTTAAACTGTCCATAATGAGTCCAGCAGTGTCATTACCCACAATGCCACTTTCCACTCTTTACACTAAGATGACAACTGCTGGTGAGAAAGCACATTTCCCAAAATGTTGAACCATTTTCTATTAGTCTTTTTTTAATTTTCCATTTCAGGAGTTCCTCCCATTCACAAATTACATCTAACTAATTTAAATGCAATTTGTCAAATTTCCTTTTTAAGGTTATTTTTCTCTTCAACATGTAATTATGAGCCAAATATCAAATTCTTGGTGAAATCATCGTCCATAGAAAAAGCTTCAGCTCTCAGTGACACACAGGGTCCGAAATTAACTTTTTGACTCACCAGCCAAGCATATTTTTTACCGGCCAAAATAATAAATTGCCTTTTTGTGTTACATAAACATTCATTTCCATACATTTCATTGAGATAAAGTACTATGTTGAATACAAACTTAAAGAAGAGGCCAGAGCAAAGTTGAAGCGTAATTATTTTTTAACATATTGATGAATGCATTTGCTATCAACAGGGGTTAAAGCAAGAAAATCTATCTATCAATTGTTCTATGTCTCGTTTTTTTTCTTTGGTATACTTGCGACACACCGAACAGCTCATCACCAGAGCCGAGGCCTTTTCACACAGAGTCTATTATTGCATCAGCAGCAGTTCGCATATTCTCCGCCGTTGGTTGTTCACACAGAGCCGAGCAGCTCCGGCGTAAAAGATGAACCAGAGTATAATTCACACAGCAAGCCAGCGCTGCGGCTTCAAAGGGGGCGTGACGGTACACATCATGGTTATGACGGGGACAGACGCTGTTTTTCGGGCAGAAATGTGACGAAGAGTCAGTAGGACAGACACTCCTCCACTAATAACTGCGGTATTTTTTTTCCTCATATAAGTTGCCAAAGACACGACCAGTTACTACGTTACTGTTGTTTGGTCCTGTAACGTTGCTTTGTCGGACATTTATTTTGTTGAGTGATGGACCTGTTTAGTTATCAGACAGTGAACACCATCAGATCGACACACCCTCGCTCCGCGCCGCCGGCCTATCCATTCATACTGGATCGGTTCGCCAATAATGCGCCTCTGATCTACCTCCGGAGGCGCATCAGAGGCGGAGGGAAATTTCACCCCTCGCCGCATCTGAGACTTTCACACAGTTTGTGTGTGTGTGTGTGTGTGTGCGCACGTCCCAAAATGCAGTAGACTCTTAGTTTTACTACTATTGTGGTACAAACATTTACCCGCCAGAGTGGCGGATAACCTCCGCGATTTACTCGCCAAACAGAAAATTTACCCGCCATTGGCGCTTGGCGGGTGTTAATTTCGGACCCTGGTGACACAGTAGATCTGGAAGATGAGTCTGATGAACTGGTAGATTTGTCTGTTTTATGGCCTCATGCAGAACTTAATATCACATGTGCTGATCTTTAAATTTAACTTCAGACTTGTGTGCGTGAGGACGAGCAGTAAAGGACGTCCTCCACATTTCTAGATTCAGTCCTGAACTGTAAGTTCACTTCTCACTGTTCATATTACACCAGGTTGTGCTGTCCCTCAATCTGTCATCATTTATGTCGATATATTTTACAGGTTCGATGTTTCCACCAAACATTTGTGATATAAAATGGCCCCATGCAGCTCGTCTGTCCTGATCCAAGTCTCCAGATTCCTGCTCTTTCCTGCTGATTTCTTCTGATGGAAAATGACAAAATTTAGCAAAATATTCCTGAAAACAAAAATCTTCCCTTAAAAACTTTATAATGTAAAATAAATATAATCAGGTTTCTACGTTTACACACTTTTTTCATGCTCCTATGTTTTATTGTTGATGGTCCCAGTGGGACTGAAACTGTAACTGTGCACCACAACCTTGTTCTGTGTTGTTGGACACATTTGAAGTGTGTTTCTGCTGTGAGGAAATCAAGTACGATTATGTGGTGATAAACACGCCTCGATAGATTAATGTGTTGAGGCTCTTTGTGTTGAGAAGATGTGAGTGAATAAAAGAATAAAGATCCAGGTTCCAGGTGGAGGAGGTGTCTGAGTGTGGAGCAGAAGGAGTGGAGGAGCGTCAGTGTGTCTGCAGAGACTGTGTAGAAGGACAGAGCAGCAGCAGAGCAGTCCAGATACACTGATGATACTCTGTCACATCCAGAGGAACACAGGGACGATGCTGGACTGGACATTGTGTGTGACAGTGGAGCTGATCTCAGAGCAGTTCACACTGCAGCACTGACAGTCATCTCCACTTGTTGTGATTGGTCCGTCAGTCACTGCTGGATGAA
Organism: Pagrus major; assembly: GCF_040436345.1. Lineage (NCBI taxonomy): Eukaryota > Metazoa > Chordata > Actinopteri > Spariformes > Sparidae > Pagrus > Pagrus major. The sequence continues at coordinate 28,022,367 of NC_133233.1, read as the reverse complement.
GCTCTCCTCTCCACTCCACCTCCCAGTAACACGGCCCAGTCAGAGCCTCTCCACCCACCAGCTGATGGTGCTGCTTCAACCTCTCTGGATCATCAGGACACAGCTGATCCTCTCAACACCTCCACCTTTCTCACCACTCTGACAGAGACCACCAGCTGATGAGAGAAGCAGAGAGACAGTAAAGTGATAAATGAGTGTTTACAGAGACTCCCTCCATCAGCTGTCAGTCAGTGATATAAAGACCAGCAGGACTTCAGTCCTGTTCAGACCACAAGTGGAGCGGCTGTGTAGCGTAGCCAGCTTCCTTTCAGCTCTCATGTTAACATGTTGGAGTGAAGCTCACAGACCTGCAGACACTTTGGACATCAAGTGTGTTTACTCTGCAGGTTTCACTGAAGGACACAGTGGAAATAAACTGCTGACAGTCCCTGAACGCATCATTACTGCAGGAACAGAGAGATACTCACAGCTCACTTTAATGATGATTTACTGCTGTTAAAAACCAGAGTCTCACTCACGTTTAAATATTTCATCTACTTTGGAAACATCACATGACAAATATGTAAATATGGAGTCTGTTATAAAAATATTTGGACAAATCAAATGACACATGGGCAGATATAAATATAACGTTAAAGGTCCTACACTGAACAGTTAAACATCAGCTGTGGTTTGTGGACTTCAGCAGAGGTTCTGGTCCGTATACAGACCACATGGTTACTAAATGTAATGATGGTTCTCTGAAATAAGAGCCAGTGATTTGCAGGCTTCAGTCAGACTGATCTGAGAGCTGTGACAAAGATGAACTGATCAGTTGTTCAGTGTTGAAATGAGAGAACAAACACTTTGAGATCAGATTTGATGCTCCGACAGTTTGATGAATGAGGACACTGTCTCTACACATCCTGTGATGCTGTCAGCTGTGATCCAGCTTTATTTCCTGTAGACATGAACACAACAACAATAGTCGTCTTCACATCAACTCAAACACACGATCGCAACAAGCTTCTGGCTCGTCTGATTGGCTGACTGCTCTCTCTCTGTCTTTCTGTCCAATCATGAAGCCTGTCACCGTTCTCCTCTCACAGCTTCACTGAGGAAAGCAGGAAATACTGGATCTTTACTTTGATACTGTGTTTAGTACAATACTGCTGAAACCAGCGTGAACTGACTCCAACCCTCTACTGACCTCAGAGTCTCCAGTCTACAGTCTGGTCTCTTCTGCAGATCACACAGCAGCTTCACTCCTGAATACTGCAGGTTGTTGTCACTCAGCTCCAGCTCTCTCAGATGGGAGTGGTTGGACTTCAGAGCTGAGGCCAGAGAAGCACAGCTGATCTTTGACAAACTGCAGCTCCACAATCTGAATAAAGAAGAAATGATGAAGATAAAAATCCATATATAATCCAATGTGTGTAAATCAAATGTTAGTTCAGTTCTTCTGTTAACAGATTAAATCAAACATTAATTTAACAACTAACTGAACATTTTCTACAGTTATTTTAAGAAACAGAAGTCTGAAGACAAAATTTAGAGCAAAAAGCACGAAAATATAAACCAAAGGAGATTTACAACTTAATGAATGCAAGTAATGTATGAATGTAAACTCAAATGTTAATTTAACAATACAACAGTAACAGAGTCAGTGAACTGACCCCAGAGTCTCCAGTCTACAGTTTGGACTCTGTAGAAAATCACACAGCAGCTTCACTCCTGAATCCTGCAACTTGTTTTTACTCAGCTCCAGCAGTCTCAGATGGGAGGGGTTGGACTTCAGAGCTGAGGCCAGAGAAGCACAGCTGATCTTTGACAAACTGCAGCCAAACAATCTGAATAAAGAATAAATGATGCAGATAAAAATCAATTGATAATCCAATCAGATATGTTCAGGTTTTAAATGTGTAGCTCAACATTACTGTGTCCTCATCAATGAGCTTTTCTCTAAAATGAGTAGAGTAACTTTGTCATTGTGTTATTGTGGATCAGCATCAGCCTTCTACAGACATCATCCACATGTCAGCACAACATTCATACAGCTGTTCAAGTCAACACAGATTAATAACATGCTGCTGATCTCAGTCAGGTCTGGATTCATTATCAAATCAGACATATTGTTATTTTTGTTCTTTCATTCTCTTCAGTTTCTAATTCATAGCAACCATGTGTCATTTCATAAAAACACTAAATTTAAGTAAATGCAACACTTTACAAACCTCTTATCCACCTGTTCCAGCACTCACTCTCTGCTCACACACACATTTAGAGTATCCTCATCATCATTATCAACTCCATCAACACGCAGCTGACTGACTTTGAGCTTCATCCTAAATCATCTTCAAAACTTTACTCAGTAAAGTGAGATGCTCCATCTCTTAATCCTGCCTTACTGTAGCGATATAGTGTATAATTTATGCTCCTGTTCACAAAGTGACATCCTGTCTGAATGGAGGCATCATTAATTGTTGGTGACAGATCAGATATGATGCTTCAAACAACTGCATTAGGAAATAAGCTTTACAGTCGCTGTGTGTGCTCCTGTAAGTGTGAGTCCTGTAAGTGTAAGAGTGTGTTTGTATCCTCCATGTGTGTATGTGTGAGAGAGACTGGCTTTATGTATGAATGTATAAGTTACACTGTGTCCTGAAGGTTATGTATAAATGTATAAGTTACACTGTGTCCTGAAGGTTATGTACAAATGTATAAGTTACACTGTGTCCTGAAGGTTATGTATAAATGTATAAGTTACACTGTGTCCTGAAGGTTATGTATAAATGTATAAGTTACACTGTGTCCTGAAGGTTATGTATAAATGTATACGTTACACTGTGTCCTGAAGGTTATGTATAAATGTAGAAGTTACAGTGTCCTGAAGGTTATGTATAAAAAGACATTTTTCTTTTAACTTTTCATACGGAGATGTGTCCCAAGAATTTAGATACTGATTTCATTTTGCAGCACAATAACAGATAAATCCTTCAGTTTCCGTACTAACACAAACCCAATTTGAGTTCAGACTGAATTCTGAATCAAAATGTTCAGACTGACAAACCTTTAAAAAGAGCTGCGTGATTTGTGCTCAGATAAACACAGAAAACAAGACAACTGAAGGAAATTTAAAACTTCTGTGATAGATTTAAATTAGGTAGACAGACTCTGTATGAGAGCAAAGTAAATTAACTGACCCCAGAGTCTCCAGTTTACAGTTTGGACTCTTCAATCCAGAACACAGCAGCTTCACTCCTGAATCCTGCAGCCTGTTGCCCCTCAGGTCCAGCTCTCTCAGATGGGAGGGGTTGGACCTCAGAGCTGAGGCCACGACTTCACAGTGAATCTCTGAGAGTTGACAACGAGGAAATCTGTGATGACAGAGAAAAAACTTAAACTATAAAAATTCTTCATCATAAAAATAGACTTTGCATGTTTAATCACAAAGCAGATTAACATGAGTGTCTGTGATCAGCTGGTCAGTTGTTGAGCCTGAGCTGGTCAGTCACTGATCAGCAGGTCTGTGGTTTAAAACTGAGCCCCTCCTGTCCACATGTCAAAGTGTCCTTCAGCAACATAATGAACACAAATCTGAGGCTTTAGACAAAAGTGTTCATCAAACAGCTGTAATGTAAAGTGTCATATTTTAATAACCAGGATGCTGAGATTTGTTTGTTTAACTCTATTTTAACATGATGTTGATTAACTGTAAAATCACTAAGTTGTAACTGCACTTGTATGTTTTTATCTCAGTTATGTGCTCGCATGTGTTTAACACAACTTTGATGTCACTCTGCTTTTCATCCACCAGTAAATTCATTTAACGATTTCTTTTGCATTAATAGAGTCATCAGTGCTAAATACATAAAATCATTATAATTGCTGTGCTAAAACATCAATACAGCAATATATTGCAATATTTATTTTCGCAATATACTGCATCGATTTCCAGCTCCAAACATCTGTATTCTGAAAAAAACTCTTCATGTTTTAAACGGGCTGTGAAAGCCGACAACCTCCACTCCTGTCATGTCGCAGTACAGCTCGTTGCCTCGAATTGTCGGGTGCCATTTGCGGCAGAGTGAATGAGTCAGTCAGAGAAGCAGGAAGCAGCGTGACCAACAAGGCTGACAAAGTAGGTACACTGACATGAAATCTGGTGGGGCAGCAAAACACTGCAGGCTTGTGTGGCAGTGTGGGTCTGTCACCTCGTGGTCCGTGTGTGTGACGTGTTGGGGACCCCCGCTGATCAGTTAGAGCCAAAAGGCGAAGCTGCTATGTTGTTATGCTGCCATCATGCTGGTCCTACATGTGATCGTCTGTCTTCATCCACCGATTAAAATTAACAGTAAACAACCAGGATGCCAGGCTGCCATTACTGTGTTTTAAACTTCACTTGCTCTGAAAACACCACCTTCTGGCATACGGTTAACACTGTAGTGACAATAAGTACTTGTGCATATGCACTTCATTTTCATAGGTCTACATTTCAGTTCACTGTTCACTGTTCAGACAGTGACACAAGAAATGAATAGAAGCACTTTATTTTCTGAAGATGTTTACAGTGTGTTTAGGGACACAGTAAGAATATTTGTGCAATTTATGAAGACATCTACATAAGTTCAGTGACACAGAAGAAAACTTAATGCACTTTATTTTCATGTTTTTTTCTGTTTCAGTGTTTCCACTGTTTCATTGTGTCCAGTTAAAGTGAAAAAGTGCAATTAAATTGTTATGGCAGCTACGTCAGTGTGTTCAGTAACAGTGTGTCTGTGCAAATTTGACAATACACACATGTATAATTGTTTGTTAAAGAATCAGGTTAAAAACTAATTTAAGGAAAACTTTTCCAATGTGGAGGTTTTATATCGTACATGTGTCTTGAGGGAGAATCTCTACTCTAACACTGATGTTGTTTTACAGTCTTGATAATCACATCTGGACTTACCGAGCCGTCCTGCAGTTCCTCACAGCTGGAATCAGTCTCAGTCGTCCCTTCTTTGATGTTTTGTACTTCTTCAGGTCCAACTCATCCAGAACCTCCTCTGACATCTGCAGCATGTAGGCCAGAGCTGAGCAGTGGATCAGAGAGAGGTTCTTCTCTGATCTGTTCTCTGACTTCAGGAACTCTTGGATCTCCTGATGAACTGAGTGGTCGTTCATCTCCATCAGACAGTGGAAGATGTTGATGCTTCTGTCAGGAGAGACATCATCTCTGCTCATCTTCTTCAGGTTGTTGATTGCTCTCTGGATGATTTCTGGACTGTTGTGTGTCTGACCCAACAGACCTGCTAAGAGACTCTGGTTGGACGTGAGAGAGAGGCCATGAAGGAAGCGGACAAACAGGTCCAGGTGACCATTTTTACTTTCAAGGGATTTCTCCATGGCTCTCCTCAGGAAGTCATCCAGGGATGGGTAACGGGCTTCATGGCCAAAAAACTTAGAAATCTTCTCAAGACCAGACTTTGGTTTTGAGTCCCTGAGCGTGAAGTCTTTTAGGAAGTCCTCCAGGACCTCTGTGTTCCTGTTGGTGTAACAGTGGAACATGTAGACTGCAGCCAGAAACTCCTGAACGCTCAGATGAACAAAGCAGTAGACTGTTTTCTGGAAGATCACACTCTCTCTTCTGAAGATCTCTGTACAAACTCCTGAGTACACCGAGGCCTCTGTGACATTAAGACCACACCGCTCCAGGTCTTCTTGGTAGAACATGATGTTTCCTGTCTCCAGATGTTCAAACGCCAGCCTCCCCAGCTTCAGAAGAACTTCCCTGTCAGCCTCTGTCAGCTCCTGTGGACTCGTCTCACGTCCCTCATGGTACTTCTGCTTCTTCCTCTTTGTCTGAACCAGCAGGAAGTGTGAGTACATGTCAGTCAGGGTCTTGGGCAGCTCTCCTCTCTGGTCTGTAGTCAACATGTGCTCCAGAACTGTAGCAGTGATCCAGCAGAAGACTGGGATCAGACACATGATGTGGAGGCTCCTGGAGGTCTTGATGTGTGAGATGACTCTGCTGGACAGATCTTCATCACTGAACCTCCTCCTGAAGTACTCCTCCTTCTGGGCGTCAGTGAAGCCTCGTACTTCTGTTACCCTGTCAACACGTGAAGGAGGGATCCGATTGGCCGCTGCAGGTCGGGAAGTTATCCAGACGAGAGCCGAGGGAAGCAGCTTCCCCTCAATGAGGTTTGTCAGCAGCGCGCTGACTGATGACTTCTGTGTGACATCAGACACGACCTCATTGTTCTTGAAATCCAGTGAAAGTCTGCTTTCATCCAGGCCGTCAAAGATGAACAGAAGTTTACAGACAGCGAGCTTCTCTGCTGTCACCTTCTGTAATGTTGGATGGAAAACATGGAGCAGCCTGAGAAGACTGTACTGCTCATCTCTGATCAGGTTCAGCTCCCTGAACGAGAGCAGAACCAGCAGACGGACATCTTGGTTTTCGGAGCCCTCTGCCCAGTCCAGAGTGAACTTCTGCACTGAGAAGGTTTTTCCAACGCCAGCGACGCCGTTGGTCAGAACCACTCTGATGCGTCTCTGTTGGTCAGGTGAGGCTTTAAAGATGTCGCTGCACTTGATTGGAGTGTCATGGAGGGTCTCCATCTTGGAAGCTGTCTCTAGCTGTCTCACCTCATGTTGGGTATTAACCTCTTCACTCTGTCCCTCTGTGATGTGGAGCTCAGTGTAGATCCTGTTGAGGAGGGTTCCACTTCCTGTTTCATCACTTCCTGTTTCAACACTTCCTTCAGTCACACGTTCACATCTCCTCCTCAGACTGATCTTATGTCCATCTAAAGCCTCCTGCAGAACACTATCAGCTGAAAGAGAAGAAAATATTCTGGGATTAAATTGAGAGCAAGAATCTTGATTAAATCAAAAAGTTCCTGTTTTCAGACATGAAGACATCAGCAGACAGATGTACAGTCTTACTTTGTACAGTGTTGGTCTGACTGATTGTCTGCAGTCCAGCTCTTGTTCTGGATCTTTTTCCACACTGGGGACAGGAGGAGTCTCCTGATGAAGCAGACTGGTCCCAGTAAGAGGTGATGCACTGTCTGCAGAACCAGTGTCCACAGCTGGTAGAGACTGGATCCTTCAGGACGTCCTGACACAAAGTACAGCAGGACAGCTGCTCCTCCACAGAAACACTTCCCTCTGTCTTTCTGAAGAGATAAAGGAAAATCAACCTGATTAGAAACCATAGTTTTATTTATGTTTAGCTTTGACTAAATCAAACTAGGAGATACTCTCCTCTTGATAAGACAACAATCTCAGTCACAGCAGGTCGAGCCTCACAACGCAGTGACTGATGTTTCAAACTGTAAATGCTTTTATTGATAAAGATGTTTAACCTCATTAGTCACAACAGATCTATGTTGAGGATGACAGAAGCTGAAACCTGTTTTCTGTAGGATGGCTTTGGGTTTTGTAAACAGCAGGGTGACTGACTTTGGCTGCGTCTGATATTTACTGACCACCCTGCTGTTTAGTTCACTAAAATAGTGGGCAGTGATTTTTAGGATGTCTCAAACCTTTGTAGAAAACCAGTAACACGTGAACTTCATACTGTCTGAGGAAATATTAAAGCATGCATTCTTTGATTCCCAAATTTATTTAGTATAACAAGCACTTTGCCTGTTAGCTCGATGCTAAGACATAATGGATAATTATATTAATTACTTAATGCAGCAGGAACAGCTTAATGTCTGTTTACTTGAAAAATAGTCTGTTTACGCAGTATAGCAAGACGCTGCTGAAATAAAACTGACTCACATGCAACGTACATTGCTATTGGAAATATGACTCATGATATATTGTCTCTAAAGTGACTCGATTTAACAGCTTAGAACTGAATTTACATGTTTTGTTATTAGACAGAGAGTAAAGTATCAAAAGGTACCGTTGGGTACTGGTATCGGTTCAGATGTGAACAGTATCCTACTCTCGTCAGACTTGCAGAAGCAAACAAATACATTTCCTCTGGCAGCATGACATCATTTTTCAGACTTTATCTTTGTGCTCGTCCTCATCCGGACGTTCCAGTGGTGATTCTCGGCTTTTCAACAGATCATTTGATCCTTTGACAGTAAAGATGTTGGGATACTTTCTGGCTCGTTGTCAAACTCAGGAATTTATTTCTTCCATCGCAACAAAACACACTGTATGAGTCATCATCAACTTTTAGGACTGACTGACTAACAAACACCATGAATGGACTTGAGCAACTCACTATCCAACATTAACACTACAGACAACCCATAATGCAACACTCTGTAGGAGCCACTGTCACACCAGTTCATTCAAGAACAATCTGATGCTGCTGATATGTAATTGTATAAAGTATAAAACACAAACCACTTTTTCTAATGTAATGTCCAGTAAAACAAATAATTCACGACAATCATTTAATGGTAATGATAAAACTATATAATATATATATTTATACACATCTCTTACTGTGTGTCTGAGGGTCCAGGTCCATTACTGAAGTTCAGAGGAAAATCTTTGGACTGGTCACTCTTCATAGACAGACAGCTGGAGACTGAAGACTCTTCTCTCCGTCTGTGGTACTGACTTCTGGAAACACCAACATGTTTGTATTTATTTCATCTAAATACACAAATTGCTGTTACTGACAGTTTGATGATTAAAAACATGGCAGTCTTCTTACTGTGTGTCTGAGGGTCCAGGTTCTTTACTGAAGTCCAGAGGTAAACCTTTGGACCAGTCACTCTTCATAGACAGACAGCTGGAGACTGGAGACTCTGCTCCGTCCTCCTCTTCCTCCACACAATCATTCATCTTCTGCACTTCAGAAAGCACTGAGGTAAATATGTAGCACATGGAAGGAGAACAACATGAAGACAAGGAGGACAAACAGGTGAAACAAGATGCAGAGGAGGAGGGTGTAAAATGGAGATGGTGAAGCCTGCAGACTCATCACCCAATGTGACGCTAAACAAAAGTGACATTTACAAAGATCGGCCTTGTCTCTGTCTAATTAAAGGGACGTCCCTCAGTATGATGTCCTGCTCTGTCCACTCAAAGTCTCCACTTCCTGCCTGCAGACGTTATTTCTTTATTTCTTTTATTATTATTTATTATTACATTTGCGAGCAGATCCCCAGCTTTGACCCAACAGGAAAAGAAAAGTGTGCCTGCAGCAGCACACGTGTAGTAAATTAATACAGCTTCAGCATATTCTGAATCACTAACATAAAAAAACAGACCAACATCCTGTTATGTGCAATGAACAATATAATTCTTCAGACAAAAAACCCAAAACATTTTGCTTTAACCAAAATCACAAACAGCTCTCAAACAAAAATAAGTAAATAAACAACATCTGAGCATAAAATCCCTCAGACCAAAAAACAAACAAAACATTTTGACAACACTTTTAATGCAGAGGGTGACGGTCTGATTTCACGCCGTGTCCTTGTTAAGTGCAGCCATCGACTGTCCGGGCGCTGCACTTCCGCCTTTTGCGTTCCGTCAACATGACGTCATCATTTAACGTTTAGAAAATCGATTATTGACATTTGAGAATCGATTCAGACTCGTCCACGTCCGCATTGCGATGCACAGGAGAAGCGATTTGTTTGCACCCATCAGTACTTAACTGCAGTGAAAACGTTTTACTGAAAACTTTTTTAAACTATTTTGTCAGGTGAACCTGAAGTGGCAGAGAAAATATTGACAATAAAATTCATAAAACAAAACTGCTGTCGTCTTCTGGACTTGAGTCAGTCTGAGAAATAAGCAACATAACACTGACTGAGCTCAGAGCACAAGAGTCACGAGAAAAGTCTGTTGAAGAGTCTGTAAACACACACACACACACACACACACACACACACCGTAAAAACATCCAGCTCCTGGTCAGTTTTCGTTAAATATGAGCTTGTTGTCTCTTGTTAAAGAGAATAAAACTCACCTCTGCCTCAGACGTCTTTTCCTCCTCCTGCTGCTGTCGACTCAAAATGGAGTCTGAACACTTTCACTTTCTTGTCTCTTCCCTGTTCTCAGGTGTTGCTCCTCCTCTTGTCATTTACTGGAAATCACATGTACTTTAATCAAAGTTTCTCCGTGACTGTCTCCCTCATAAGTAAGATACATAAACCAAACACAGCAAACTGAGTTCAGATCAGTGTCAGACAAACTTCCCCTGGTCAGCTGAGTTCACCTCCCTTGAACAATGTTTGTGGTTGTGGATCAGCTGAAGAAGTGTTTGGTACCGTTCAGCTCTTCAACGTGAGCTTTGTCCTGGAGCAGCTTCTTCACAGACATGTTGCTGCTGCAGTCGTCTTTGTGACACCAGAACAACTTTGTCACTTTCCTGATCGACTCTTTCCATAAAAACACACATCATCACAAACTCATGTGGAAGATGGAAGCTACGTTTCAGGACATCTCTTCACGTTTCACTCAGATAACTAAACTAAATAAACTCACAGAGTTATTTTCTGGACTAAACAGAACAATTCACCCGTCCAGCTTCTGGGTTCAAGTTTCTCTCTGACAGAACCGAGACGAGCTTCATCACCTTGTTAACTCTGTTAAAACACTTCATTCAAACTGGACACACATGAAATCAAACTCACCAAGTCTCGCTTTGTCTTTGCACAACCACGTCTGCTTTGGTGAAAATCAATCATCAGCTCACAGAGTAAAAATGTGGAAATATTCAGGCTCCGCGCCGTTTTCGTTTCGCCGCCACTGATGCCCGACTCGTCCTCTCTCCTCTGCCGCTTCACGTCTCTCCTGTCCCCGCCTGTCGTCTCTTCTCGTCCCCGGAGTCATAGTCCTGATCGGATCCACAGCGTCCCCCCTGTCTTCACACTGACCTCTGTCGGCCTCAGAGCTTGTGTCTGGTCCCGGTCCGGTGTTCACTGGGAGGTGGTTGAGCCCGGTTGAACTGAGCCCCGTTGCCCGCAGCGACTCCCCTCGTGCCCCGCGGTCCAGGCAGTAACGGCCCGCTGAGCTAATGAGCTAACGGCAGCGAGCTAAAGCCAAGAACAGCTGCTACAGCCGCTGCTGCTCACTCCGCTGCTGCTGTCTGACTGTATTTGTTGAGCCGTCTTACAATTCTGCTCATATTTTACAAAAATCACACGTTTATCTGCGCAGCGACCAGAGTTTGTTGGTTAATGCTACAACGGTTATTTCAGCCGCTCGGCCGCCATCTTGGCCGCAGCCGCCGGTTCAGTCCCGTCTCATCCAGCCAGCGAGCGAGTCACGAATACAGTCCTGAATTAGTTTTCCTCCGAGTCACACTGAGCTCAGCTTTAATAGAATAAAACAGCAGCTGACTCACAGCAGCCTCGTTTCTTTCTGTCAGCACGAAGCTTCAAATGTTGAACTTTCTCTCATCTTTTCTTCTGTCAGTCCAGAGGCAGCAGGGGAGAGGAGCTGCGCATGCGCGTCACCTGCACCTGCAGGAACAGGAAGTAATAATTACTAAATAAAATGAAAACAGTCTTTCTGTCGACTCAATATTTCTTTTGATCATTTGTATTTTATTATAATACAGTGTGTGTTATTTTCAGTGTGTGCTGATTGTTTGAGGAAAGGATTTATGTGTTAAAAGGCCTCATAACTGAGGCGATGAAGGCAGCAGCCACTGTGGTAACAAGCAGCAGTTTGAAGGATTGTTACTGTGAACCAGCAAAGTCCAACAAAGCCTCCACCACATTTCTGAACCCTGGTTTCGGTCCGGTGCCTCTTTATCCACTGACAGATTCTCTGAGAAATTATAAAAGAGGACGACATCGATTTTGTTTTTTGTCTCACTTGATGTTCTTCATGGTGTTGGTGACACACATCAGTCATTTGAAGTAAATTCATGTGTGCTGACCGACACTTTCTGGTGGTAACACACCAACAGATGCAGCCACGTGTCAGGAAACACAGTGAAGAAGACGACTGGCAGCGAGCAAACATGGATATTGTTGTGGAGACAGAATGAAGACTGAGGAACCAGAGAAAACATCAACATGTTTTGTATTTAAGAAACAAACAGGAGAGAGAAATATTATTTTAAGATGCCACAAATGTCCACCAGACTAATTCCTGCTGAGTGTTCTGGTGTCTGAACAAGATTGATGTGAAACATTTCTTTAAATCTTTAGTTTTCTCTAAACACAGTTTAGTGTCAGCTGCTGCTCCACACTTTTACTCTCATGTTGGATTGAGCTCAAAATGACAGTCCAGCTGCTTTTATTTGACACAAACTGATTTTTCATGTGGATTTAGCAAAGTGAGACTTGGCCTGCTCAAGTTTTATTAAAAGTCAGAACAAACCCAGAGAATAGTCCAGTCACTTTTATTTCTATAGAGACAGATGATAACAGAAGTGATCTCAGGGCTCTTTTCATACAGAGCAGGTCTGAACTGGCTCTTTATAACATTAACAAAGACTCAATAGTTCATAAAAACAGTGGCAACACTTTACACTTGATCTCAATTCTCATGTAACTGCATGTAGTGATCACGGCTCCATACTGATCATTTCAACTGGGACTTTAACTTTGTTGTTGTTGTGAAGGGAAAAAGCCTGAAGAAGCACTCAACACAAACAGACGTGAACATAAAACACATCAAAATATAATAAAAAGATGTCAAACAAACACTAAAACCCAGCACAAGCTCACCAAAACAATCTGTATCAAAAGACGGTTAAAAAATCACTTTAAATCGAGTTCAATTAAATTATAATGACACTTGAGATGTTTGTAAAATGACGTCAGTCAGAAAGAAAGTACTGACGTCACCAGTTGAGTTCTCACCGCACACAGAACCTGGATCCATTCACACAAACCAGTCTGGGTCCAAACAGTGGAAATGGGGACATCTGCTGGCAGGAAGCAGCTCCAGCAGGACCAGCAGAACATGAACGGTGCTGATGACGTCAGCTTCAACAATGATTTGTGAGAGAAAAAGCTCCACAGGTTGACTTCATGTGTCTGTGCTGATCATGTGATGTGAAAACCAGCAGGGTCTCACACAAAACTCTGATCAACTTCACATACTTTACAGTCAAACACAGGATTTGTTTGTTTTCTGTCAAAATCCAGATAGTTTTATATTTCTGTGTACTTGTAATTGTTTTACAGACATGATTAATGAACATAAAGTGTAGAATCAGCATGTTAAACACATCTTTTTAATATCAAACATTATAGAAAGATGAAATATGAAGCTGCTGACTTTGCACCAAAATCCAGACACAAGTCAGTCCAGAAGATTCAGTAAAGCCTCGATTGAATCAGACTGTGTTCAGATTTGATCCACTTCATTTATTATGAAATGACAAACAGCTGATATTAGTGGTAATAAGCAGAACTTCACTCTGCAACATCAACTTCTACTGTTCATCAGAAACGTGGAAATTAACTGCACTACTCCATCGCTCCACAGGGTGGAGCTGCAACAGGAAGCAGAACACAAAGATCCAATTAAATGTGTTAATCTGCAGTTATGCTGTCATAAAGACAGCTGATCTGGAGACAGTGAGGGATGTAACTAAGTACATTTACTCAAGAGCGTTAGTTACATACTTACTTAATAACCTTTTACAAAAACATGAGCTTTAACTTCATGAGCCCTCTGTTTGTTAGAGAGTCAGTATGAGGCTGAACTGGAAATATCAACTTCACTTTCACTTTTTGAAGAGCTCACATATCTTAGTAAAAGATCAATCATCCCTGCATTAGCTTCTCCTCGCTAACCAAGAGGGTGGAGCACATTACACCAGTCCTTAAATCAGCGCAGAGGTTTCCTGTGTCAGAGGAGAGATTTTAAAATATCACACATAACTTTATTTAAATCTGTCACTATGTATCTGCTTCTTGTTTTTATGGTCTTTTAAATGCATGTGAAGTCTCATTCTGCTGTATTTCTATGCTCCTGTGAAGCACTTGGTGTCGCCTTGTGTGTGAATGCTGCTGTAGAAATAAACCTGCCGTGTCTTCTGCAGGTGTGGCATCAGGTGGAAGCTCATCTGGCATCCTGTCAAAAATGTCAAGTAGCAGAGAAACCAGTTGTTTCCAGTCGAGCTGAAAGGAAACAAACAGTGAGGACTGGACTCTCTGATTTCACTCTGCCATGACGGAGGAGGAGCTGAAGTCCAGACGACAGCAGACGGTGGGTGTTGGTGAAGGTGCTGTTACTCTGAGTGGTTTGAATGTGGTGTGTGCTTAATGTGATCCAGTTCACTGGAGTAAATGCTTGTTGTCAGGACGGCACCAAGACCGGATCACAAACCAGGCCCAGGCCAAAGGGCCCAGAGAAACCCAGACTCACTGCACGTCTGCTGGTTTTTGAGAGAAAATGAAATGAAGCTCACGTTCCTTCATTAATCTGATCAATAAAGAACAATAACAACTTCCTTCACTTATCAGCAGCATTACTTCATTTCATGGCCCAGGCTTGTAGCAACCCGTCTCCAAGACGTGACATTTATAAACTCCTGATGTGTTTCAGCAGTTCTGTGTTCAGAGACACATTCACTGGATGGATTACATTAAAGGGACAGTTCACTCAAAGCTGACCCACTTCAGACGGGGTGCATGCTAACGCTTTTAGCTCAGCAGCTACAGGGAAGATTTCAGTTGAAATAAAGTGTGTAAATAACATCTTCTCAGATCAGTTTGTGATCTCGGGGCTTCTGCAGACTTGGATTACAGCAGACGAGCTGTTTGGAGACATCTGATGTGTTTTGGTTTTAAAACAAGTCGTGATGACTGAAGTGACGTTTTTGGGTGAACTGTTCCTTAAAGCGGAGGTTTGTACCTATGAGGGAAGATGGAGGGCAAACAAACAGTCATCTCAGCAGAGGAAACTTACAGCAGTGTTTCCATTTTACTGAAGTGACGCTGGTTAACAGAACTCAGACAGGAAGTGTTTGATTTCAATCTTGTGAGAGGCATCACGACCCTTTAACAAAGACTTACTATATGTTTTAGTGATTTTACTGTAAAACCAATTTATTCATGTAACACATGGACACTTTCTTTTTCTTCATTCAATTAAACTGCAGCATTACAGTTAAACTTAGCTTCGGCTGCGTCGGACCCGAGTCACCAACCCAAAGCGTCAGTATGTGACGACCTGAGGATGAGACTCAAAAATCAACCATCTGCCTCCAAAAAACCACATATTGTTGCTTTAAATAATGTTTCTGCACGCTGGAGTTCATCTTGTGTGCAGAGGAAAGAATCTGGAGGCCACAAGATGTTTTGGAGTGGAAACTCTGTGTGCAGGCGCAAACTGGAAATGTTGGATGACAATGTTGAGGCGGACAAACAGGAAGCTTCTCTCTTATCAGGTGGAAATATGGATGATTGACAGCAGAGGAAAGATCATTCAGCAACAAGGTCATTGGAGAGTTTCACATGAGACACAGAAAGGCATCAAGACAAGATCCATAAAACACAAGACAGGCTCTATAAAATAATACAGTCATTAATAAACAGGATACATATTAATGAAATGAAGCTACACGAAGACAATAACTTGTAGTTAATGTCAGATTGTTTCAAGTGAACAGTTAAAAAGAAAAACAGCTGCAGTGCAGAACTGCAGAATATTAATCATCAGAACAAAAGTGAAATAAAGTGAGACTCAGATCATCCAGATCACAAATACAAGAAAAACATTGTCCCTTAAAAATGAACATCACTTCCACATTGTGACAGTGAAGCTGGGACAGGTGTGACTCTGATGATGCGCTCACATTATTTGGCCTGTTGTTAAAATGTTGTCAGTAAAAAACAAACCGCTTCTTCCAGTTTGACCCGAGTGCGTCATCTGCAGTTATGTTGTCATAAAGACAGCTGATCTGGAGACAGTGAGGGATGTAACTAAGTACATTTACTCAACAACTTTAGTTACTTTGCAGATTACATGCTGCATCAGAGCCAAAGAGGAAGCTGCATGTAATCTGATAAACTGCCTCCAGTGATGTCACTCAGTGGCTAAGTTGCATTGTGGGTAATGTAGGCACCAGGTTTTGAGAAGGAAGAAGAACGTGTGGAATAAAAAAGGTGATATCTCTGGTTCTGCTGGGTCGATTTGGATCAGTTGTCTTTTAAACTGTCCATAATGAGTCCAGCAGTGTCATTACCCACAATGCCACTTTCCACTCTTTACACTAAGATGACAACTGCTGGTGAGAAAGCACATTTCCCAAAATGTTGAACCATTTTCTATTAGTCTTTTTTAATTTTCCATTTCAGGAGTTCCTCCCATTTACAAATTACATCTAACTAATTTAAATGCAGTTTGTCAAATTTCCTTTATAAGGTTGTTTTTTCTCTTCAACATGTAATTATGAGCCAAATATCCGACTAATGCAATAAAACAACTGTTTATGTGCCACTTTGTGTTTAATTGTAATTCTTGGTGAAATCATCGTCCATAGAAAAAGCTTCAGCTCTCAGTGACGCAGTAGATCTGGAAGATGAGTCTGATGAACTGGTAGATTTGTCTGTTTTATGGCCTCATGCAGAACTTAATATCACATGTGCTGATCTTTAAATTCAACTTCAGACTTGTGTGCGTGAGGACGAGCAGTAAAGGACATCCTCCACATTTCTAGATTCAGTCCTGAACTGTAAGTTCACTTCTCACTGTTCATATTACACCAGGTTGTGCTGTCCCTCAATCTGTCATCATTTATGTCGATATATTTTACAGGTTCGATGTTTCCACCAAACATTTGTGATATAAAATGGCTCCATACAGCTCGTCTGTCCTGATCCAAGTCTCCAGATTCCTGCTCTTTCCTGCTGATTTCTTCTTCTGGAAAATGACAAAATTTAGCAAAATATTCCTGAAAACAAAAATCTTCCCTTAAAAACTTTATAATGTAAAATAAATATAATCAGGTTTCTACGTTTACACACTTTTTTCATGCTCCTATGTTTTATTGTTGATGGTCCCAGTGGGACTGAAACTGTAACTGTGCATCACAACCTTGTTCTGTGTTGTTGGACACATTTGAAGTGTTTCTGCTGTGAGGAAATCAAGTTTTTTAAATGCTCACTTTGTCTACATGGAAACAATGTTTTTCAATTCAATTCAAAGCAGAGCTGAGACAGAATTTACAGCATTAATAAAAGACATTACCACCAAAATATGTGACTCTGGTGTTTAATATTTGTGCATTGTTTGTTTGTTTTACAACATTTCCATCACATGAGAAGACTGTGTTACAAAACTATAAAAATACTAAATTACATCAGTGAAATCAACATGTTCTTCCTTTCATGGTCATCAGTTACAGCAACAAAACAATGCCATCATTCATTACATCATTTATTACATCATAAATTCATCTGTTAAAATGTTGATTTTAGATTAAAATGAATGTCAGTTAACATCTACAACATCTCTGATGTTTTATTCAGTGGCAGTACACACAGAGTACTGCATTAATCTCCACTGTTATTCAGTGTTACAACCCAGCTCGTTAAGGAAAGGCAGCAACATAAAACCAGATATTAAAGGTTGGGATTTAAATAATTTATTAGCCACAATTTATCAAAGGAGAAACAATACAAAACTGAGAACGCTGAACGGGGGAAAAGGCCGGTGGATGCTGCTCAAACCAACAAAATAAATATAACCAAAAGAGACTCTGTTTCCAGAGTTATGTTGAGTTAAACAGTCAAACAGTCAAATAAAACCCACCCCAACCTCGTCAGGCAATGGCGATAAAACAGAAAATACAAAGTGAACAGCACCCCTCAATCCTAGTGAAACTAACAAAGTAAGCATCTAATGTGTGCGGTCTCGATAGCGAGAACACAACCTTTTCAAACGAAAGTGAGGGATCAGTCGCCACGACTGACAAGCCGACGGACCATTTGAAACCTCCAGTCCCTGATTGTCGCCCTTGGATTGGCGCACCTGCACCAGACGGAGCCGCAGGACTGGCACCGGCAGCAGAGACGAGGGAGGAGCCTGATCCAGGGCCGGAGAACGACTGAGGAGGAGAACAAAACAAGAGACGCACGCACGCAGGGCCGTAACATTCAAGAATATGTGTAGATTAACTGCACCAAGGAAATATCCAATTAAAAGTGTCAATGTACGATTATGTGGTGATAAACACGCCTCGATAGATTAATGTGTTGAGGCTCTTTGTGTTGAGAAGATGTGAGTGAATAAAAGAATAAAGATCCAGGTTCCAGGTGGAGGAGGTGTCTGAGTGTGGAGCAGAAGGAGTGGAGGAGCGTCAGTGTGTCTGCAGAGACTGTGTAGAAGGACAGAGCAGCAGCAGAGCAGTCCAGATACACTGATGATACTCTGTCACATCCAGAGGAACACAGGGACGATGCTGGACTGGACATTGTGTGTGACAGTGGAGCTGATCTCAGAGCAGTTCACACTGCAGCACTGACAGTCATCTCCACTTGTTGTGATTGGTCCGTCAGTCACTGCTGGATGAAGCTCTCCTCTCCACTCCACCTCCCAGTAACACGGCCCAGTCAGAGCCTCTCCACCCACCAGCTGATGGTGCTGCTTCAACCTCTCTGGATCATCAGGACACAGCTGATCCTCTCAACACCTCCACCTTCCTCATCACTCTGACAGAGATCACCAGCTGATGAGAGAAGCAGAGAGACAGTAAAGTGATAAATGAGTGTTTACAGAGACTCCCTCCATCAGCTGTCAGTCAGTGATATAAAGACCAGCAGGACTTCAGTCCTGTTCAGACCACAAGTGGAGCGGCTGTGTAGCGTAGCCAGCTTCCTTTCAGCTCTCATGTTAACGTGTTGGAGTGAAGCTCACAGACCTGCAGACACTTTGGACATCAAGTCTGTTTACTCTGCAGGTTTCACTGAAGGACACAGTGGAAATAAACTGCTGACAGTCCCTGAACGCATCATGACTGCAGGAACAGAGAGATACTCACAGCTCACTTTAATGGTGATTTACTGCTGTTAAAAACCAGAGTCTCACTCACATTTAAATATTTCATCTACTTTGGAAACATCACATGACAAATATGTAAATATGGAGTCTGTTATAAAAATATCTGGACAAATCAAATGACACATGGGCAGATATAAATATAACGTTAAAGGTCCTACACTGAACAGTAAAACATCAGCTGTGGTTTGTGGACTTCAGCAGAGGTTCTGGTCCGTACACAGACCACATGGTTACTAAATGTAATGATGGTTCTCTGAAATAAGAGCCAGTGATTTGCAGGTTTCAGTCAGACTGATCTGAGAGCTGTGACAAAGATGAACTGATCAGTTGTTCAGTGTTGAAATGAGAGAACAAACACTTTGAGATCAGATTTGATGCTCCGACAGTTTGATGAATGAGGACACTGTCTCTATACATCCTGTGATGCTGTCAGCTGTGATCCAGCTTTATTTCCTGTAGACATGAACACAACAGCAACAGTCGTCTTCACATCGACTCAAACACACGATCACAACAAGCTTCTGGCTCGTCTGATTGGCTGACTGCTCTCTCTCTGTCTTTCTGTCCAATCATGAAGCCTGTCACCGTTCTCCTCTCACAGCTTCACTGAGGAAAGCAGGAAATACTGGATCTTTACTTTGATACTGTGTTTAGTACAATACTGCTGAAACCAGCATGAACTGACTCCAACCCTCTACTGACCTCAGAGTCTCCAGTCTACAGTCTGGACTCTTCTTCAGATCCCACAGCAGCTTCACGTCTGAATACTGCAGGTTGTTTCCCAACAGGTCCAGCTCTCTCAGATGGGAGGGGTTGGACTTCAGAGCTGAGGCCAGAGAAGCACAGCTGATCTCTGACAAACTGCATCTCCACAAACTGAATAAAGAATAAATGATGTAGACAAAAATTAATTTATAATCCAATCAGATTTGTTCAGGTTTTAAATGTGTAGCTCAACATTACTGTGTCCTCATCAATGAGCTTTTCTCTAAAATGAGTAGAGTAACTTTGTCATTGTGTTATTGTGGATCATCATCAGCCTTCTACAGACATCATCCACATGTCAGCACAACATTCATACAGCTGTTCATGTCAACACAGATTAATAACATGCTGCTGATCTCAGTCAGGTCTGTTATTAGAGGAGAAAAAACTGAATTTTCTTTTAAACATCTTTTGAAAATATGCTTTGATCTGTGTGTGTTCTGTAGGATCAATATCAATGATCAGACATTATTAGTGAAAACACTGACATCAACAGAAATCTAAATATTTCTACTTCAGCTTCTCAACTTTATCAATTTAAATCAAATGTTAGTTCAGTTCTTCTGTTAACAGATTAAATTATAAACATTAATTAACTTTAACAACTAACTGAACATTTTCTACAGTTTCTTGAAGAAACAGAAGTTTTTTGTGACCGAAGAAGAAATTTAGTTCAAAAAAATTGAAAATATGAACCAAAGGAAATCTATAACTTTATCAATGTAAGTTATGTATGAATGTAAACTCAAATATTAATTAGCAGTAACAGAGTCAGTGAACTGACCTCAGAGTCTCCAGTCTACAGTTTGGACTCTGTAGAAAATCACACAGCAGCTTCACTCCTGAATCCTGCAGCTTGTTGAGACTCAGGTCCAGCTCTCTCAGATGGGAGGGGTTGGACTTCAGAGCTGAGGCCAGAGAAGCACAGCTGATCTCTGACAAACTGCAGCTCCACAATCTGAACAAAGTATAAATGATGTAAGTTTAGGAGACAATGTTCCTGCTTGAAATCATTCAGTGTTTAATAATCTGTTCAGAGCTGAAGAAGGTTCAGAATGTAGAAGTTTAGAAAATGGAAACTCCAAACACCTGAACCCAACAGGATGCAGGTTCAACACTGTCAAATACACAAAGTGACAAAACAAGTATATGGTTACTCAAGGTGCCTAAATGTGTCCAGTTCATTACTGAGGAAGTCAGTGGTAGAGTTTATGATTTGAATTCTTGGATATTAAAAAAGCTGGTGTGCAAATTTTTATTATGGTCCCAGTAATATTTGTTGTTAGCGTGCACTGAAGTAGCAGATCACATGATATTTTAATGCAGTTTGAATCAGAAAGGTTATATCCTGACACGTCAGAGTGAGTAAAAAGACTTCATGTAAGTCTTCAAGTCAAAAAAGTCAAACTAAGTCCACAAAAGTGATCAAAAGTCAACATGTAACATTTCAAGCACATAAAGGTCTTTCACTTAAATTCTGCTCCTCGGCTCTTTTCTAATTAGACGTACACGTAGAGCATCTTTATAATAAAGATCATGAATTGATAACATGAAGCCTTTTATGTGATAAGCAGGACGCTGCTTCTTCTGTAACAGTGAAGTTAAAAGGACCATAGACTTGTGTGATTATATGTGGGGAGGGGTTTTCTTAAGCCTGTGGTCTGTGCCTGTGTGTGTTTGCTGCACATCTCTGAGGAACAAATACAGAAAAACACAATCACAAACAGCAGTGACACTATTTCTAGTAAATTACCAGTGTTTTGTCAGATTCACTCACAGAATCCTGCCAAAATAGGACAGATGGTGAAAGGATATGGAGCCAGATCAAGGCCAAAAGGTTTGTTCATTTGGAAAAAATAAATGTATTGAAGAAATAAAATTTGAACGTGAAAGTTCAAGTTTTGATCTTGAATCATAAAAAAAATCAAAAACATTTTCAAAATAAAAACAAGTGAAGGAAAAGGTTCATTTCAATTTAAATATGATTTGGATTTAATTCTGATTTTCTTTTGAATAAATTATTCATTTTTTATTTTCACTTCTATCATTTCATATTTGAGGTGTTATTTTTTCATCTGGCTCCATGAAAGGATCAGTAGAAATCATAAGCTGGCCATGGAGGACCACAGCACGGGGCGCTCGGTCTGGACAGCCCAGTTGGACACCTAAAACAAGCAGGTAGCACTTGGCAGCACGTCAGCCTCCTGCGTGTCCCACACAAGTGAGAGAGGAGACAATTATCAATAAAGGGAAAGGTTCACACAAAGTTATGTGACTTTTGGAAGCAATGTTTTCTTTTTGGCAGCTGTTTCACCCATTTTCAGGGGCAAAGTGAGTGGAGCAGAGCATTAGTGACACAGGGACGAGTGGCAAACGTCAGGCAGGGTTGTTGGCACATGCTCAACTCTCCCTCTGAGTTGGGTTGCCAGGTACCACGACACATACCCCCACACAGAACCTGAGAAGACCTTTTTGATTTGTATCACTATGAAAATGGGAGATTAATAGAGATGTGACGATACACTCAGCTCACGAGATGAGACGATACACGATGTTGGGTTCATGAGAACGAGACAAGATTTTAACGCTTTTTTTTTTTTTTTGTTACAAAATGAAAACAATGCAGGTCCATTTTGAAATGTTTTAACTAGTAATCATCTTGTAATGAATGTGACTTCAGCTCTACTTTGTGACTGAGTATGAATTATCATATGCAGTAAAAGACACAAACAATATGTAAGAACTGTAAAAGGTTTCACCACAAACTCAACTGACTGGCTTCTCTCCTGTGTGATTTCTCATGAGTCTCTTCAGACCTTATAACTGTGCATGAACTATGTGTGAGCTTCTAACTTCTAATTGAAGCTGTGTGACCTTCTAACTGAACTCCTCTCCACAAATTGAAAGTGAAAAATAAAAACAGTATAAATAACAAAAATGAATGACACAAAGTTTTTCTTAGTCGTCTTGTTTTAAGTGCAAACAATAATCAAAGTAGTTCTCTCTCAATACTTAAAGTGCAAACAGAGACTGACATGATTTCCCTCCAAGCATGATACAGAGCTGAGAGCTGGCTACAACTACACTGCCCAGCCTAAGATATGGTCACGTTCTTGTTCAAGAATATGAGCATGTCTACGTTTTCTGGCAGCAGTTGAGACCTTTGGGCACTAACTATGTCTCCTGCAGTTGAAAAGACACGCTCACTTGGAGCAGAGGTAGCAGGGATGGAAAGGTATGCTATCTGTGTAGAGGTTCAGGACCACTGGGATGGTGTACTTTGATTCCCATGTGTGGAGGAGTCGCCAGTTTTCCACCATGGGAAATGGCCTCATGTCAGCTGCAGTGAAAACACTGATGTCTTTCGTTATTGCTGTGGCTCGAGCACTTGACTGTGGAAGTTGAGATGTAAAAGCATTTGTCAGTGTTGTCCGGCCTTTCAGTGTTTTCTTCACAGGCACGGTTGATTTCAGTAGAGAGCTGTGGTGGTTCTGTAGGTGTCTTTGCATAGTGCTCGTGTTAGCCGCGGTGTACGGCACTATTTTCTTACAGTTCTTACATATTGTTCGTGTCTTGTCTGTCAGTCTGTCGCCGTTTATTGTTTCCATCAGGTACCAAAATGCTGCCACACAAAGGATTTAAAAGTGGCGGGGGCATCTTCTATGCTAATTTCAAGTTCAACGTCAGACACGTTTTAATAACATGAGATCTCGGGTCACAAGATCTCGTCACACCCCGAGATATTAACAGGAGAAATTACCAAACGAGAGCACAGCAGGTGAAAGGCTTAAAAATAGGGAAAGGCTCCTGTCTCACTTCCTGGTAGACAGGACGTAGACACCTGAACACAACAAGATGGAAGTTAAAATCTGTAGATGTCAGCAAACAACTATTAGTTATGTAAATATATAGTGGAGTCATGGTGTCCTGAACACAGAATGACGTCACACTCTCAGTGTGTGTGTGTTGTGATCTGAGCTGTGTGCATGTTAGTGCATGTGAGTGCCTCCCTGTCGCCTCATTTTGGATCCCACTGCTTATCTTGCTAAGATTGGCCCTAGTCTGCCTCTGATTATCTTACCCTGATATTCTTACCCTAACACAAACCAGTCTCACTCCTCATGTCTGAACCAACAAAGGCAACAGCAGTAGGATCCATAATAACGCCTCTCTGTCGTCCCTGGTACTTTCTTAACATGGTGGCAGGGACACAAACTTTATCATATTACAGCTAAACAGTGAAAATATATTTCTGAGAGAACGAGGAACTTGATTCATATTTGGTCAACACTGCCTCAACACTGACAAACTGCAGCCCCTCAATCTGTATAAAGAATAAATGATGTAGATGAAAATTAATTTATAATCCAATCAGATGTGTTCAGGTTTTAAATGTGTAGCTCAACATTACTGTGTCCTCATCAATGAGCTTTTCTCTAAAATGAGTACAGATGAGATGAACCTTTCTTGATCCCTGTAGGAGAAATTCAATTTGACACTGCAGCACAAAGGAACAGTGTGCAAACAATAACAGATAATAGCAGCTCGAGGTAGGAAGTGACTATGAGAAAAATAAAATAGAGTAAAATGAAAACATACTCCAAACACACACACACACACACACACACAGTAACTTTGTCATTGTGTTATTGTGGATCATCATCAGCCTTCTACAGACATCATCCACATGTCAGCACAACATTCATACAGCTGTTCATGTCAACACAGATCAATAACATGCTGCTGATCTCAGTCAGGTCTGGAACTAGAGGATCATCATTAAATAAGACATGTAGGGCTGTAGAGCCTGTGTAATTAAAGGAGAGGTCCACATTCACTCAAGTCTGTATAAAACAAAAAACAGCTCTTAAAAGTAAAGTTGGTGATTTAGGTAATTTGTTAAAAGTTCAAAAGTGAGTTGTGTGAGTTAAAATACATCTTAAAACATTTACAAACATTTGATTTATTTGCAATGAATCATATTTTGTGTTGCCATCTACTGGTCAGCAGTAATTCACAGTCAACACAATTATTCAGCCTTGGAAACAATTAGTCTGTAAGTAATGTGTATAAATAATTATCAAACACATTTTTAAAGGAATGTCAGGTAACACTTTACAGCACAGTACACAAAAATGTGACAAGTTACTAAGAAACGAGTGAGAAATGAAACAAACGCCCTGATAATCAATGAACTGGTAAGAAATCTCTCTTTTTTCTTTTTTTGAGGGTCGTTTTGGCTTCAGAACAAACTGAACTGTCTACTGTAGCACTTCATCAATGACTATTACTTCAACTAAACTTAAAAGAAACATGAAAGAAATGTCCTTTGTTTTATGGATTTTGTGTGTTTTTATGAGTATTTAAATATATGCATGAGAACGAGCTCGACCCTCCCTACACACTCAAAACTCCTCAACACTGAACAGACAGTGACTGATGTCAGTCTGATGTTTCTCTTCACTTGTTGGGGAACTCAGAAAGTAACTTAGCATTAAGTAATTAGTACGAATGAATCATCACTAGTGTTTGTCCTCTAAGCAGCTGGTTTATCAGGAACGACTCATGAAGAAAGTGGTCAGTATGTTGATTCATGGATATTCATGAACTAATCATGACATCATTTTTTATTAATATGGTATCTCCCAGTCTGTTCTTCAGAAACTCATCATTATCTATTAGATATAGTAGTAACTACTCTCATTTTGTGTAGAACGTTGTAAAGTGTTATTGAAAGTCATTTTATAAACTTTTCTATTGTTTTGGTCAAACTATGAGTATAATACTGATAATGTTGTCAAATGATGAAGTCAAAACAGTTTGAAACATTCTGTTCTGATTAACATTTGATATTTACATCAGTGGTCCAGCTGATCTACAGCAGATGGATAAATACCACCACAGGTAAGAGGAAAAAATATATTTTCATACCATGGTCTGGGTGAAAACTGGATCCTGATTGGCTGCAGGCTGTCCATAAAGTTTTGATATACCAACACCTCTGGAAGTACTCGAGTAGTTCAAGTGAAACTGTCTGTTCTAAATTAATGATCCTGTTTCTAAAATGAGTGGGACTGACATCAGCTGGATGCTAACACTTACAAGTTAGAAATAAACTGAATGAAATAAATTAATAAATAAAAACACTGAATACAGTCCTTCAGTGCAGCATCCTCTGAACACCACAGGATGGAGCCACTTGGATACACAGAAAATGTCTCAAAGAACTGACATTTCTTCAGATTTATGCTGCTGCAAATCTTCAGAGTTAATTAACTAAACTGTTTAAGTCTCAGTGAAGGGCTTGAATTGAATATATGGAAAAACAAGACAATGAACTGACCTCAGACTCTCTAGAGCACAGTTTTGACTCTCCAGTCCAACAGACAGGAGCTTCACTCCTGAATCCTTCAGGCTGTTTAAACTCAGGTCCAGATGTCTCAGATGGGAGGGGTTGGACTTCAGAGCTGAGGCCACAACTTCACAGTGAGTCTCTGAGAGTCCACAGCGAGAAAGTCTGTCATGACACAAATATTACAAAAATGTTATTATGAAAGAGGACACTTTATATTTACTTCATGCATTTGATGTCAAAACAGTTTGAAACATTCTGTTCTGATTGACATTTGCTATTTACATCAGTGGTTCAGCAAACCTTCATCTGATCTGTGTTTGACATGAAACAGTTATTCTCATCACTCTCTAAAACCTGCAGACTTTAAATCTTTGTTTTATTTTAATCTTGCAGATGAAGGAAGAGAAAATGTAGTTACATTTGGGTTTCCATGATGTCCACAGTCTGTCAGTGTGATCTGATCCTGTGTCTTTGGCCAAAAAGTTAGATTAGTTTATGCCCAACACAGTGTTAGCATGAGGGTGAGAGTGCCAAAATTAACATAAATTTAGAAAGGACTTTAGAAACATCACATGAAAAATGATACAGATCTTATTTTAAACTCTTCAGTATAGTGGTTAAAAAACCTCTTTCATTAGTTTCACCAGGGTTTCTTCTATCACCCAAAGAAAGAGAAGAAGAGAATAGAAGAAAAACTGTCACATTTAATGATCATTAGAAATAAATGGAATAACTGAGTTCAACAACCTGACAGCTATAAACACATCCAACTGAAACATCTACATTGTTGCACTCATGGTAAGTGAAACATTTTTAAAAAATAATCACAATTGTATTTAAAAATGTAAGTGCTATTTCAAAATAAATTAATTTTTGGAAAGTGAATCACAGTGTATTGAGGAGCTAGAAAACCGCATCTCCAGTGCTGAAGACATCATTGCTGATTTGGAAGGCAGGCTAGCAGACACGGAAAATAAACTCGCTGCCCTCACTAACCGCATGGATGACCAAGAGGCAAGATCCCACAGGGATAATATTAGGATCTTTGGTGACAAAGAAGGGATTGAAGGGAACAATGCGCTGCATTTCTTTGAAACCTGGCTGCCCAAACTTCTTAATATGGAAACCAAGAAGGGCAGGGTCCGGCTGGACAGATGTCACAGAGGCCCCGGCCGACCTAAACCAGGGATGCCCCACGTAGTCGTAATGAAGCTTCATTACCCGGTGGATAAAATGAAGATATTGGCGCTCGGCGCAAAACAGAAGCTCGAGTATGAAGGGGCCAGGATCTCCATTCGCCAAAATGTCCTGCAGCAATGGAGGGGCTTCAACGAGGTGTGCCAAAAGCTGATCTCCAAGAACATCAGGTTCAGGATGCAATACCCAGCGACCCTCAGCTTCACCTACAACAACAAGGATTTCTCCTTCGACACAGCTGAGGAGGCTGCTCACTTAATTGGGACAATGGATACGGTTCCGTGAGTACTGTAAAGAGCTGCTGATTGGGGTATGCCACCCTGGGCGCACAGTCCTAACGGGCTGCTACACACAAGATGACTTTGTGATGTGCTGGCTACACATAAGGTGACTTTATTGTGGGGGTTCAAGTCGGGAGTGAATGGGTGTCATGACGGCTGCGCTTCACGGAGAACTGTGGACCATGGTCAGGTGCACTCACAACACACGTTGTTTCCTCCCAGCTCCAAGGGACCCTTTGTTTTGTATCCCTGTGAGGACTGTTCATGTTTCGTCCACAGGGACACGTTCGTCTCAGCTGAGTGTGTTTAATGACGAGTACACGTTCCTAGTACTTGAGTTGTTTGAGTACACGTTTAAAGAGAGTAAGGTAGGTCTGGTTAGGTGTCCCCCCCCCCTTTTTTTTCTTTTTCTTTTTCTTCTCCTGCTTTTGTGCCCTTGTACTATTTCTTTTATGGATCTTGCATTAAGACTA
The DNA here is from genome assembly GCF_040436345.1 of Pagrus major. NCBI lineage: Eukaryota > Metazoa > Chordata > Actinopteri > Spariformes > Sparidae > Pagrus > Pagrus major. The sequence continues at coordinate 27,994,369 of NC_133233.1, read as the reverse complement.
GATGTATAGTCAATCATCTGACTGGGTGGAATGATGAACACCACTAAATATGTGTCGTTTAACATAAAAGGAAATAAATAATGCTGTTAAACGTAAGAAACTATTATGCTGGCTAAAGAAAGGAAAAGCTAACATAGTCCTGTTACAAGAACCCCATTTGGATGATAAGTAACATGAAAAACTTAAGAGAGAATGGGTGGGACAAATGTATTACTCATCATTTTCTACAAGTAAGAGAGGGGTGGCCATCCTAATAAATAAAAATACGCCGTTTACTTTAGAAAAGTGTGTTAAAGATGATCAAGGTCGATATGTGATTATCACAGGATTCTTATATGGGGAACGTATAATGATTGGATCTGTATATGCTCCTAATGTGTACCAAGAAGAATTTTACTCTAAATTGTTAGCTGATGCCTCGGCAATGTCTGCAACATTTAGTATACTTGCAGGAGACTTCAACTGTGTCATGAATCCTGAGGTGGACCAACACCCCTTGACTAAAGTCACATCTAAAATGAGGGAGGCCACTAGAGAGCTCTGTGTAGACTTACAGTTGTTTGATGCTTGGAGAATTCTCCACCCTAGAGGGAGGGATTATACCTTTTATTCTCATCCACACCAAAGTTTTTCCCGAATAGATTATTTTTTTGTCTCAAGGATGGTTTTAGATAGAGTGGAGGAATGTACTATAGGTACTCGTCTACTATCAGACCATGCAGATACGTCCATTATAGTTTCTCCCCCCTCCCCCCAACCTACACCACGCTACTGGCGATTAAATCCCTCACTTTTTAATAATCCCTTATTTGTGACTTTTATGGAGGAACAAATTAATATTTTTCTTTCAACTAATAATAACAATGATACTTATCCATCAATACTTTGGGATACGCTCAAGGCTTATATAAGGGGAGCCATAATTTCATATAGCACAGCCAGGAAAAGGGAAACTTTGAGAGAGCAGCTGAATTTAGAGAGACAACTGTCTGATCTTGATAAACAACTAAAGGATAATTACTCTACAACCCTGTTCAAAAAAGCAGAAGCCACACGGTCAGCTCTCAACCAACTTTTGACGCAAAAGGCAGAAGCAAGCATCTTCTATGCAAAACATAGGCTGTTTGAAATGGGTGACAAACCAGGGCGATTACTTGCCCGTTTAGCAGCTGGTAGGCGTGACGTTAGGGCTATCTCCTCCTTAAAGGATGAAACTGGG
>NC_133233.1:27950650-27988150 GCF_040436345.1 Pagrus major | reverse complement strand
GTTCACTAACATAGTGGGCAGTGATTTTTAGGATGTCTCAAACCTTTGTAGAAAACCAGTAACACGTGAACTTCATACTGTCTGAGGAAATATTAAAGCATGCTTTCTTTGATTCCCAAATTTATTTTGTATAACAAGCACTTTGCTTGTTAACTCGATGCTAAGACATAATGGATAATTATATTAATTACTTAATGCAGCAGGAACAGCTTAATGTCGCTGTTTACTTGAAAAATAGTCTATTTACGCAGTATAGCAAGACGCTGCTGAAATAAAACTGACTCACATGCAACGTACATTGCTATTGGAAATATGACTCATGATATATTGTCTCTAAAGTGACTCGATTTAACAGCTTAGAACTGAACTTACATGTTTTGTTATTAGACAGAGAGTAAAGTATCAAAAGGTACTGTTGGGTACTGGTATCGGTTCAGATGTGAACAGTATCCTACTCTCGTCAGACTTGCAGAAGCAAACAAATACATTTTCTCTGGCAGCATGACGTCATTTTTCAGACTTTATCTTTGTGCTCGTCCTCATCCGGACGTTCCAGTGGTGATTCTCGGCTTTTCAACAGATCATTTGATCCTTTGACAGTAAAGATGTTGGGATACTTTTTGGCTCGTTGTCAAACTCAGGAATTTATTTCTTCCATCGCAAAAAAACACACTGTATGAATCATCATCAACTTTCAGGACTGACTGACTAACAAACACCATGAATGGACTTGAACCGACACCTTGCCGTGGTGGAGGGGTTTGAGTACCTGAATGATCCTAGGAGCTATGTTGTCCGGGGCTTAATGCCCCTGGTAGGGTCTCCCAAGGCAGACAGGTCCTAGGTGACAGGTCAGACTAAGAGCGGTTCCAGCCCCCTATGATTAAGAATACATCAAGGAAGTGTACGTCGCCCGGAATGGCGTCACCGGGGCCCCACCCTGGAGCCAGGCCCGGGGTTGGGGCTCGCAGGCGAGCGCCTGGTGGCCGGGTCTTTGCCCACGGGACCCGGCCGGGCACAGCCCGAAGGAGCGACGTGGGCCCGCCCTCCAGTAGGCCCACCACCCGCAGGAGGGTTCAGAAGGGGCTGGTGCGGTGCGATTTGGGTGGCTGTCCTGGGCGGGTGCCCCGGCGACCCAATCCCCGGACGGTGACTCTAGCCATGGGGACATGGAATGTCACCTCGCTGAGGGGGAAAGAGCCTGAACTGGTGCGGGAGGTAGAGCGCTACCGGCTAGAGATAGTCGGGCTCTCCTCCACGCACAGTCTGGGCTCTGGAACCCAACTCCTTGAGAGAGGCTGGACTCTCTTTTACTCTGGAGTTGCCCGCGGTGAGAGGCGGCGAGCAGGTGTGGGCTTGCTCATAGCTCCCCAGCTCAGCCGCCATGTGTTGGAGTTTTCCCCGGTGAACGAGAGGGTCGTTTCCCTGCGCCTCCGGGTCGGGGATAGGTCTCTCACTGTTGTTTCGGCCTATGGGCCAAACGGCAGTGCAGAGTACCCGGCCTTCTTGGGGTCCCTGGGAGGGGTACTGGAGAGTGCTCCAACTGGGGACTCCATCGTTCTGCTGGGGGACTTCAACGCTCACGTAGGCAGCGACAGTGTTGCCTGGAGGGGAGTGATTGGGAGGAACGGCCTCCCTGATCTGAACCCGAGTGGTGTTCTGTTGTTGGACTTCTGTGCCAGTCACAGTTTGTCCATAACGAACACCATGTTCAAGCATAAGGGTGTTCATCAGTGCACATGGCACCAGGACACCCTAGGCCGGAGGTCGATGATCGACTTTGTGGTCGTGTCATCTGACCTCCGGCCGTATGTCTTGGACACTCGGGTGAAGAGAGGGGCTGAGCTGTCAACTGATCACCACCTGGTGGTGAGTTGGTTTCGCTGGCAGGGGAGGAAACTGGACAGACTTGGCAGACCCAAACGTACTGTGAGGGTCTGCTGGGAACGTCTGGTGGAACCCTCTGTCGGGGAGGCCTACAACTCCCACCTCCGGGAGAGCTTTGACCAGATCCCGAGGGAGGCTGGGGACATTGAGTCCGAATGGGCCTTGTTCTCCGCCTCCATTGTTGACGCGGCTGTTCGGAGCTGTGGCCGTAAGGTCTCCGGTGCCTGTCGTGGCGGCAATCCCCGAACTCGGTGGTGGACACCGACAGTAAGGGATGCTGTCAAGCTGAAGAAGGAGTCCTATCGAGCCTGGCTGGCTCGGGGGACTCCTGAGGCAGCTGACGGGTACCGGCAGGCCAAGCGTGCGGCAGCACGGGCGGTCGCGGAAGCAAAGACTCGGGCCTGGGAAAAGTTCGGGGAGGCCATGGAGAAGGACTACCGGTCGGCCTCGAGGAAATTCTGGCAAACCATCCGGCGCCTTAGGAAGGGGAAGCAGCACCCCGCCAACACTGTTTACGGTGGAGGCGGGGAGCTGTTGACCTCGACTGGGGATATCGTCGGGCGGTGGAAGGAGTACTTCGAGGATCTCCTCAATCCCACTGACACGTCTTCCATAGAGGAAGCAGAGGCTGGGGACTCGGAGGTCGATCCATTCATCACCCAAGCTGAAGTCACCGAGGTAGTCCGGAAGCTGCCCGGTGGCAAAGCACCGGGGGTGGATGAGATCCGCCCTGAGTACCTCAAGTCTTTGGATGTTGTGGGGCTGTCTTGGCTGACACGTCTCTGCAACATCGCGTGGCAGTCGGGGACAGTGCCTCTGGACTGGCAGACCGGGGTGGTGGTCCCTCTATTCAAAAAGGGGGACCGGAGGGTGTGTTCCAACTACCGGGGGATCACACTCCTCAGCCTCCCTGGTAAAGTCTATTCCAGGGTACTGGAGAGGAGAATTCGGCCGATAGTCGAACCTCGGATTCAGGAGGAACAATGCGGTTTTCGTCCTGGCCGTGGAACACTGGACCAGCTCTATACCCTCAGCAGGGTGCTGGAGGGTTCATGGGAGTTTGCCCAACCAGTCCACATGTGTTTTGTGGACTTGGAGAAGGCATTCGACCGTGTCCCTCGTGGCATTCTGTGGGGGGTGCTTCGGGAGTACGGGGTCGGGGGCCCTCTACTAAGGGCTGTACGGTCCCTGTACGACCGGAGCAGGAGCTTGGTTCGCATTGCCGGCAGTAAGTCAGACCTGTTTCCAGTGCATGTTGGACTCCGGCAGGGCTGCCCTTTGTCACCGGTTCTGTTCATTATTTTTATGGACAGAATTTCTAGGCGCAGTCATGGGCCGGAGGGGATCTGGTTCGGGAGCCACCGGATTTCATCCCTGCTTTTCGCAGATGATGTTGTCTTGTTGGCTCCTTCGAGCCGGGACCTCCAGCATGTTCTGGGGCGGTTTGCAGCCGAGTGTGAAGCAGCTGGGATGAGAATCAGCACCTCCAAGTCTGAGGCCATGGTTCTCGACCGGAAAAAGGTGGCTTGTTCCCTCCAGGTTGGGGGAGAGTTCCTGCCTCAAGTGGAGGAGTTTAAGTATCTCGGGGTCTTGTTCACGAGTGAGGGAAGGATGGAGCGTGAGATTGACAGGCGGATCGGTGCGGCGGCCGCAGTAATGCGGTCGTTGTATCGGTCTGTCGTGGTGAAGAGAGAGCTGAGCCGAAAGGCGAAGCTCTCAATTTACTGGTCAGTCTACGTTCCTACCCTCACCTATGGTCATGAACTTTGGGTCATGACCGAAAGAATAAGATCCCGGATACAAGCGGCCGAAATGAGTTTCCTCCGCAGGGTGGCAGGGCGCTCCCTTAGAGATAGGGTGAGGAGCTCTGTCATGCGGGAGGAGCTCAGAGTAGAACCGCTGCTCCTCCACATCGAGAGGAGTCAGCTGAGGTGGCTCGGGCATCTGTATCGGATGCCCCCTGGACGCCTCCCTCGGGAGGTGTTCCAGGCATGCCCCACCGGGAGGAAGAGACCCCGAGGAAGACCCAGGACACGCTGGAGTGACTATGTCACCCGGCTGACCTGGGAACGCCTTGGGATCCTCCCGGAGGAGCTGGAGGAAGTGTCCGGGGAGAGGGAAGTCTGGGTATCCCTGCTCAGGCAGCTGCCCCCGCGACCCGGCCCCGGATAAGCGGCAGATAATGGATGGATGGATGGATGGACTTGAGCAACTCACTATCCAACATTAACACTACAGACAACCCATAATGCAACACTCTGTGGGAGCCACTGTCACACCAGTTCATTCAAGAACAATCTGATGCTGCTGATATGTAATTGTATAAAGTATAAAACACAAACCACTTTTTCTAATGTAATGTCCAGTAAAACAAAATAATTCACGACAATCATTTAATGGTAATGATAAAACTATATAATATATATATTTATACACATCTCTTACTGTGTGTCTGAGGGTCCAGGTTCATTACTGAAGTTCAGAGGAAATTCTCTGGACCAGTCACTCTTCATAGACAGATAGCTGGAGACTGAAGACTCTTCTCTCCGTCTGTGATATGGATTTCTGGAAACACCAGCATCTTTTTATTAATTTGATGTGAATCACTGTTAATTATCAATACACATCTAAATACACAAACTGGTGATATTCAAAGTTTGGTGGTTAAAAAGTAACTGGCAGTTTTCTGACTGTTTGTCTGAGGGTCCAGGTCCATTACTGAAGTTCAGAGGAAATTCTCTGGACCAGTCACTCTTCATAGACAGACAGCTGGAGACTGAAGACTCTTCACTCCATCTGTGATATGGATTTCTGGAAACATCAACATGTTTTTATTAATTTCATGTCAATACACAAATTGCTGATACTGACAGTTTGATGATTAAAAACATGGCAGTCTTCTTACTGTGTGTCTGAGGGTCCAGGTTCATTACTGAAGTTCAGAGGAAATTCTTTGGACCAGTCACTCTTCATAGACAGACAGCTGGAGACTGGAGACTCTTCACTCCATCTGTGGTACTGACTTCTGGAAACACCAACATGTTTTTATTAATTTCATGTCAATACACAAATTGCTGATACTGACAGTTTGATGATTAAAAACATGGCAGTCTTCTTACTGTGTGTCTGAGGGTCCAGGTTCATTACTGAAGTTCAGAGGAAATTCTTTGGACCAGTCACTCTTCATAGACAGACAGCTGGAGACTGGAGACTCTTCACTCCATCTGTGGTACTGACTTCTGGAAACACCAGCATGTTTTTATTAATTTCATGTCAATCACTGTTAAGTATCAATACACATCTAAATACACAAATTGCTGATACTGACAGTTTGATGACTAAAAACATGGCAGTCTTCTTACTGTGTGTCTGAGGGTCCAGGTTCATTACTGAAGTTCAGAGACGGTTCTTTGGACCAGTCACTCTTCATAGACAGACAGCTGGAGACTGGAGACTCTGCTCCGTCCTCCTCTTCCTCCATACAATCACTCATCTTCTGCACTTCAGAAAGCACTGAGGTAAATATGTAGCACATGGAAGGAGAACAACATGAAGACAAGGAGGACAAACAGGTGAAACAAGATGCAGAGGAGGAGGGTGTAAAATCTAATAAAATAATTGTTCTGGCATCTTTCACTTGAGATTTCTACAGAAAACATTTTGTGTCTTTGCAACTGGGTTTCATCTTTTAAATGTCAGAGGTTAAATGTCTAACAGAATCTAGTTCTTAGTGTTAAGTTATAACAAAATATGTTAATACTGAAACAGCAATCTGGATCCTTCTGACCAACAGGACAGTACAGGATCTACTGTGGTACAACACAATATCTTCAATGAGTGAACAGTGAAGTCCAAGTCCATGAAACAGACTTTAATCGAGGCTTCATTAGTGAAAACTTTTACTGTTAGACTATTTTGTCAGGTGAACCTGAAGTGGCAGAGAAAATATTGACAATAAAATTCATAAAACAAAACTGCTGTCGTCTTCTGGACTTGAGTCAGTCTGAGAAATAAGCAACATAACACTGACTGAGCTCAGAGCACAAGAGTCACGAGAAAAATCTGTTGAAGAGTCTCAACCCAGACTGAGGAAGGAGGAAGTCACACACACACACACACACACACACACACACACACACACACACACACACACACAGAGTAAACAAACATCCAGCCTCTCGTAAGTTTTCTTTAAATATGAGCTTGTTGTCTCTTGTTCAATGTGAATTTTGTAGCCGATCCCGCTGTTCTCACAGATGAATCAGAGACTTTGACTGTAAAACAATAATGTAGAAATAAAACTCACCTCTGCCTCAGACGTCTTTTCCTCCTCCTGCTGCTGCTGTCGACTCAAAATTAAGTCTGAACACTTTCACTTTCATGTCTCCGCCCTGCAGGCCGCAGACCTCAATGTGGGCGGAGTCAAACGTTTAACTCCGCCCACTCTCCAACATTTGACGTCACCGTGATGCTTCCTGCTCGGTTTTCCTGTTTTCCTGTCTCTTTCCTCGGTTCTGTTTCCGCTTCGGTATAAATAATGGAGGAAGTGTGACTTTTATAATGTTGTTCATATAATTTTAGGTGTATCGTTAGGTCATGTGAATTAGCTGCAAACTTTATATTTACATGTACAGTAAATATGCTCTATGAATATATCAGTGTTTTTTTTGTTTTGTTATTAAGAGCATATCTTGTCTTTTTGATTTTAAAATCACAACTATACAACTCAGAAATAGGATGCTTTATGAGCCTCTGGTCATATTTTATTATTTTTCTATATGTAATATTATTATATGGTATTATAATAAACGCATTGTGGGTGTTTTCTTTTCAGTTTTACTTATAGTTCCTCTATGCATATATTCAGCCTATATTTCTCTGGACTATGAGTAACTAACATGAACCAATTTCACATTTGTGTTAATTTTTCTTAATGTTCGAGTAATTGCCCTACAGCCCTACACTGTAATATAACTCTCTCCTGCCCTTGTCCACCCTGAACTCCTCGTCTCCTCAGCTTTCCAAATTGATATTGAATAAAAACAAGACACATTTTTTGATTTGACATTTTTCCCTTATTTATAGCGCAATGTATTTCATTTAATTTTATAATGTTACTTTACTGTTGTGTCTCTTTCAGAGTTCACAATCATCAAATGTGGCTTGAGTTGTCGAAAGACAACACACTTTCATTGCTGCTATTGCGAAGCAACAATAATCAGCAGGGCTCGATTTCTCCCTGATTAGGAGCTGCTGGACGATCTTGGTCCATGATCCCGGTCCATCAGGTGCTGAGAACTTGAGCCCTGTTGATCATCACAAACTCATGTGGAAGATGGAAGCTACGTTTCAGGACATCTCTTCACGTTTCACTCAGATAACTAAACTAAATAAACTCAAAAATATGTGGAGAAGAGAAACATTCACATATATGTTTTATGTATTTTAAATAAAGAGAGAAATCCAACCGTCCAGCTTCTGGGTTCAAGTTTCTCTCTTCTCCAGAACTGAGGCGACCGCCGGTGGCGCCAGAGCCTGACGCAGGCTACAGCTAGCTAGCTAGCTAGCAGCACCCGCAGCCGCTGACGGCTTTTTCTACATGTTGAACTAAAAACAGACGCTTTGTCGCTAAACGTCCATCAGCTGGTGAGCACTGCATCACTTCACATCACCTGGTTCTGGTTCTGGTGCTTCCTCAGCCTCTTCCTCCTCCTTTTCTCGGCGCCTGACGCTTTGATCCTTCGACGCATCTTCGCCGTCCAACTCGGACAGACGTTGACGCTCTGGCCCCGCCCACCGGCCACGGGCCACGTTACGTACGTACGTCACCGTCACGGTCATTGTTGCCAGGTTTGGATGAGACAAACATGATGAGCCTGTCAACAACAAGCAGCTCCGGTGAGGAGGTGCAGATCAGACGGAGGAGAAACATTTCAATCCCTCTCCCTCCTCAGCTGAAGGAGCTGAACTTCAACATCTTCACTGAGATTCATCAAACAAACCGATTCTTGAGACTGAGGTTTAACTTTGATGTGAATAACTGTGGTTTGAAAGTTTGGATCACATGTTGTTTCACTGTGAATCAGTCCAACTGTTCTGGACCGACATGCAGGGCTGGCTACAGTCCAAGAGGACCGAACCATCACCACTGACACAGGAAACTGTCAAGTCTGGACTTTCTGATGGGTCCAAACAGTGGAAATGGGGACATCTGCTGGCAGGAAGCAGCTCCAGCAGGACCAGCAGAACATGAACGGTGCTGATGACGTCAGCTTCAACAATGATTTGTGAGAGAAAAAGCTCCACAGGTTGACTTCATGTGTCTGTGCTGATCATGTGATGTGAAAACCAGCAGGGTCTCACACAAAACTCTGATAAACTTCACATACTTTACAGTCAAACACAGGATTTGTTTGTTTTCTGTCAAAATCCAGACAGTTTTATATTTCTGTGTACTTGTAATTGTTTTACAGACATGATTAATGAACATAAAGTGTAGAATCAGCATGTTAAACACATCTTTTTAATATCAAACGTTATAGAAAGATGAAATATGAAGCTGCTGACTTTGCACCAAAATCCAGACACAAGTCAGTCCAGAAGATTCAGTAAAGCCTCGATTGAATCAGACTGTGTTCAGATTTGATCCACTTCATTTATTATGAAATGACAAACAGCTGATATTAGTGGTAATAAGCAGAACTTCACTCTGCAACATCAACTTCTGCTGTTAACTTCCAGTGTTACGTCCCCTGGGAGGTCCAGGGAGTCGACTGTGGGGAGAAACACATCACAAAATAAAACAACTCCCAAATCAAGCTTCAGGTTTTATTACCACAAACAAAGAAGAGAACAAACCCACCTCACCACCAAGTCCTCTTCACACTGACAGCTCTTCTCTGGGTGCTTTAAAATTGACTGAGTCTCATAAGAATTGAACCATCAATCTCAGTAGTTCAGAGCAGTCCTCTATCAGCCTGAGCTGTCTGATCAGACAGGTGAACTCTGTCTCTCAGAGCTTTTCACTCTTTCTTTTGGACTTCAGGCTTCAAAATTCAACCCAGATCAGTTTCCTGAACCAGAAAAACTCAAGCATCAAACACACAACCTCAAATCTCAGAGGCAGCATCTCTACACACTGAGCTGCTCAGTCAGAACATCTGCACCTTGTTTCTTGGAGGTTTTGACTGTAACATTTGGACACTTTGCTGACTGTCTAAAGATTCAGGGGGTTTTTTGTTATAGATTTCCTTTTCATGTGTGAAACTGCTGCTGAGTGGGGAACAAATCTGATAGGAGGAAAAGATCTAGAAGAAAAATAATTCAGATTTTACCTCAACATTGTGACTCAGTATTGTACTTAAGTAAATGTACTTAGTTACATTGGATCACTGATTGGGGCAGCGCTCATTTATAGAGATTTGACTTCAACTTTACATCTAAAATGATATATTTAAAACATTAAAATGAATACGTCACCAGCAGCAGCTCGTTTTCATGTTGTACAAGATTTAAGTTTGGTGCCAGTTCATATTTACGGAGAATGCTTTTATTCTGAAGGAGTCCGGTCGGAAGTCTTCTTGTTTTTTCAGCTGAGAGTCACATGACAGTCTGACGTCACGTGCTCGGAGATAAACAGAGAAGCAGGAAGTGAACCAAAGAGTTGGTGCTGCAAACAAACCTTCCAGTGTTTGACTCATGATGAACATTTATATTTTATATTAAAACAGTAAATAAAAACACAAACAAGAGTTTTTTAATCTTCAGCCTTTATTGTCTCCACTGGTCTGCAGACCGAGTCACACACACACATTTCATCAGAATAAATCCACCTTAAAATCAACATCATGTGAAGAGAAACCTTCATGTTTTATCCATGAAGATGAAAATCACACGACCTGCGACGACGTCCCACTAACAGCTACCTGATCCTCGTTTCACTGCAAACACACAAACACTTTCCATCGTCGACATTTAACGACATGACGCCAGCACGACTTTAATGTGATAGTGATGAAATCTCTCTGCGCTTCATTTTCAAGAGTTACCAAACATTTCTTAACCCCCTGCTGCACTGTGACCTCTGACTCCGCCCCCCACAGGTGACCCCGAGCTCAGAAACAGAAACAAACCTTCAGGTGTTTTCTGACATTGTCTCCTCTCCGGCTGCTTCGACTGCTCGCTACATACTCACTGTTCCCTTCAACAGATCTGAGCAGAATAAATGACATCAGTGGTGAATCACTGAGAGAAAAGACGAGAAAAAAACTATTTAAATAACTAATTTAATAACTAATTATTAAAAATGAGAACAGATTGATGCAACACAGATGAAGACAGTTCAGGATCAAATCTTTATATTTATTTCCAACTAGTTTAATCTGTTTAATTATCGTTATTACTGTTGTTTTTCAGTGTTTTTGATGTATTTCATGTTTTGTGCCTCATCATATGGAGGACTGATGCTGCCAAAACTAAAAATAAATACAATATATCACATAAATATCATGTCAATACATGAACCAAAATAATACTCAAAATAAATGTAGGTATTTACTGCATGCATTTACTTTTGTATAAATTAATTTACTTATTTTTACTTATTTATTCATAATTGTGTTTTTCATGTTTTAAAGCAGCAGTAGACGAGTTATTTATTATTTGGTGCCTTTGACGGCATCATAATTAATGTATTGAGACATTTACTTAATGCTTTATGTATCTGGCAGTTTTAGTCCTCCATAATATCGTCCTGAAACGTTTAATTAATTTATGTAGCACCTGAAATCTCTCCAGAGGTGAGTTGTTGCAAGACCCATTAACCCTTTAATCTTAATCTTGCTTTAAACTTATTGACATAAACACAAACTGTATATGTGATGTTTTTCTCTGAAGATGCAGAAAGAATTATTTTAACTCATTAATCTTTTCTCACCATCACATTGACAATTTTTTGTCTTGAAAAAGGTGATATCTCTGGTTCTGCTGTATCGATTTGGATCATTTGTTTTTTAAACTGTCCATAATGAGTCCAGCAGTGTCATTACCCACAATGCCACTTTCCAGTTCCTCCCATTTACAAATTACATCTAACTAATTTAAATGCAATTTGTCAAATTTCCTTTTTAAGGTTATTTTTTCTCTTCAACGTGTAATTATGAGCCAAAAATCAGACTAATGCAATAAAACAACTGTTTATGTGCCACTTTGTGTTTAATTGTAATTCTTGGTGAAATCATGGTCCATAGAAAAAGCTTCAGCTCTCAGTGACACAGTAGATCTGGAAGATGAGTCTGATGAACTGGTAGATTTGTCTGTTTTATGGCCTCATGCAGAACTTAATATCACATGTGCTGATCTTTAAATTTAACTTCAGACTTGTGTGCGTGAGGACGAGCAGTAAAGGACATCCTCCACATTTCTAGATTCAGTCCTGAACTGTAAGTTCACTTCTCACTGTTCATATTACACCAGGTTGTGCTGTCCCTCAATCTGTCATCATTTATGTCGATATATTTTACAGGTTCGATGTTTCCACCAAACATTTGTGATATAAAATGGCCCCATGCAGCTCGTCTGTCCTGATCCAAGTCTCCAGATTCCTGCTCTTTCCTGCTGATTTCTTCTTCTGGAAAATGACAATATTTAGCAAAATATTCCTGAGAACAAAAATCTTCCCTGAAAAACTTTATAATGTAAAATAAATATAATCAGGTTTCTACGTTTACACACTTTTTTCATGCTCCTATGTTTTATTGTTGATGGTCCCAGTGGGACTGAAACTGTAACTGTGCATCACAACCTTGTTTTGTGTTGTTGGACACATTTGAAGTGTGTTTCTGCTGTGAGGAAATCAAGTTTTTTAAATGCTCACTTTGTCTACATGGAAACAATGTTTTTCAATTCAATTCAAAGCAGAGCTGAGACAGAATTTAAAGCATTAATAAAAGACATTACCACCAAAATATGTGACTCTGGTGTTTAATATTTGTGCATTGTTTGTTTGTTTTACAACATTTCCATCATATGAGAAGACTGTGTTACAAAACTATAAAAATACTAAAGAACATCAGTGAAATCAATATGTTCTTCCTTTCATGGTCATCAGTTACAGCAACAAAACAATGCCATCATTTATTACATCATATATTACATCATAGATTCATCTGTTAAAATGTTGATTTTACATTAAAATGAATGTCAGTTAACATCTACAACATCTCTGATGTCTTATTCAGTGGCAGTACACAGAGTACTGCATTAATCTCCACTGTTATTCAGGAATATGTGGAGATTAACTGCACCAAGGAAATATCCAATTAAAAGTGTCAATGTACGATTATGTGGTGATAAACACGCCTCGATAGATTAATGTGTTGAGGCTCTTTGTGTTGAGAAGATGTGAGTGAATAAAAGAATAAAGATCCAGGTTCCAGGTGGAGGAGGTGTCTGAGTATGCGCAGAAGGAGTGGAGGAGCGTCAGTGTGTCTGCAGAGACTGTGTAGAAGGACAGAGCAGCAGCAGAGCAGTCCAGATACACTGATGATACTCTGTCACATCCAGAGGAACACAGGGACGATGCTGGACTGGACATTGTGTGTGACAGTGGAGCTGATCTCAGAGCAGTTCACACTGCAGCACTGACAGTCATCTCCACTTGTTGTGATTGGTCCGTCAGTCACTGCTGGATGAAGCTCTCCTCTCCACTCCACCTCCCAGTAACACGGCCCAGTCAGAGCCTCTCCACCCACCAGCTGATGGTGCTGCTTCAACCTCTCTGGATCATCAGGACACAGCTGATCCTCTCAACACCTCCACCTTTTTTCACAGTACATAAGACCTCCATCTGATGAGAGAAGCAGAGAGACAGTAAAGTGATAAATGAGTGTTGACAGAGACTCCCTCCATCAGCTGTCAGTCAGTGATATAAGGACCAGCAGGACTTCAGTCCTGTTCAGACCACAAGTGGAGTGGCTGTGTAGCGTAGCCAGCTTCCTTTCAGCTCTCATGTTAACGTGTTGGAGTGAAGCTCACAGACCTGCAGACACTTTGGACATCAAGTCTGTTTACTCTGCAGGTTTCACTGAAGGACACAGTGGAAATAAACTGCTGACAGTCCCTGAACGCATCATTACTGCAGGAACAGAGAGATACTCACAGCTCACTTTAATGATGATTTACTGCTGTTAAAAACCAGAGTCTCACTCACATTTAAATATTTCATCTACTTTGGAAACATCACATGACAAATATGTAAATATGGAGTCTGTTATAAAAATATCTGGACAAATCAAATGACACATGGGCAGATATAAATATAACGTTAAAGGTCCTACACTGAACAGTAAAACATCAGCTGTGGTTTGTGGACTTCAGCAGAGGTTCTGGTCCGTATACAGACCACATGGTTACTAAATGTAATGATGGTTCTCTGAAATAAGAGCCAGTGATTTGCAGGCTTCAGTCAGACTGATCTGAGAGCTGTGACAAAGATGTACTGATCAGTTGTTCAGTGCTGAAATGAGAGAACAAACACTTTGAGATCAGATTTGATGCTCCGACAGTTTGATGAATGAGGACACTGTCTCTATACATCCTGTGATGCTGTCAGCTGTGATCCAGCTTTATTTCCTGTAGACATGAACACAACAACAACAGTCGTCTTCACATCAACTCAAACACACGATCACAACAAGCTTCTGGCTCGTCTGATTGGCTGACTGCTCTCTCTGTCTTTCTGTCCAATCATGAAGCCTGTCACCGTTCTCCTCTCACAGCTTCACTGAGGAAAGCAGGAAATACTGGATCTTTACTTTGATACCGTGTTTAGTACAATACTGCTGAAACCAGCATGAGCTGACTCCAACCCTCTACTGACCTCAGAGTCTCCAGTCGACAGTCTGGACTCTTCCTCAGATCACACAGCAGCTTCACGTCTGAATCCTTCAGGTTGTTCCAGCTCAGGTCCAGCACTCTCAGATGGGAGGGGTTGGACTTCAGAGCTGAGGCCAGAGAAGCACAGCTGATCTTTGACAAACTGCAGCCAAAAAATCTGAATAAAGAATAAATGATGGAGATAAAAATCAATTTATAATCCAATCAGATGTGTTCAGGTTTTAAATGTGTAGCTCAACATTACTGTGTCCTCATCAATGAGCTTTTCTCTAAAATGAGTAGAGTAACTTTGTCATTGTGTTATTGTGGATCATCATCAGCCTTCTACAGACATCATCCACATGTCAGCACAACATTCATACAGCTGTTCATGTCAACACAGATTAATAACATGCTGCATTTTCTAAAGTTTCTTGAAGAAACAGTTTGCAAAAACATTTGCTAAGTCTTTTGTGACTGAAGAAGAAATTTAGTTCAAGAAAATTGAAAATATGAACCAAAGGAAATCTATAACTTTATCAATGTAAGTTATGTATGAATGTAGAGTCAAATATTAGTTAGCAGTAACAGAGTCAGTGAACTGACCTCAGACTCTCCAGTCTACAGTTTGGACTCTGTAGAAAAACACACAGCAGCTTCACTCCTGAATCCTGCAGCTTGTTGTAACTCAGCTGCAGCTCTCTCAGATGGGAGGGGTTGGACTTCAGAGCTGAGGCCAGAGAAGCACAGCTGATCTCTGACAAACTGCAGTCCCTCAATCTGCATAAAGAATAAATTATGTAAGTTTAGAAGACAATGTTCCTGCTTGAAATCATTCAGTGTTTAATAATCTGTTCAGAGCTGAAGAAGGTTCAGAATGAAGAAGTTTAGAAAATGGAAACTCCAAACACCTGAACCCAACAGGATGCAGGTTCAACACTGTCAAATACACAAAGTGACAAAACAAGTATATGGTTACTCAAGGTGCCTAAATGTGTCCAGTTCATTACTGAGGAAGTCAGTGGTAGAGTTTATGATTTGAATTCCTGGATATTAAAAAAGCTGGTGTGCAAATGTTTATTATGGTCCCAGTAATATTTGTTGTTAGCGTGCACTGAAGTAGCAGATCACATGATATTTTAATGCTGTTTTAATTAAAAAGGTTATATCCTGACACGTCAGAGTGAGTAAAAAGACTTCATGTAAGTCTTCAAGTCAAAAAAGTCAAACTAAGTCCACAAAGTGATCAAAAGTCAACATGTAACATTTCAAGCACATAAAATGTCTTTCACTTAAATTCTGCTCCTCGGCTCTTTTCTAATTAGACGTACACGTAGAGCATCTTTATAATAAAGATCATGAATTGATAACATGAAGCCTTTTATGTGATAAGCAGGACGCTGCTTCTTCTGTAACAATGAAGTTAAAAGGACCATAGACTTGTGTGATTACATGTGGGGAGGGTTTTCTTAAGCCTGTGGTCTGTGCCTGTGTGTGTTTGCTGCACATCTCTGAGGAACAAATACAGAAAAACACAATCACAAACAGCAGTGACACTATTTCTAGTAAATTACCAGTGTTTTGTCAGATTCACTCACAGAATCCTCCCAAAATAGGAGAGATGGTGAAAGGATATGGAGCCAGATCAAGGCCAAGAGGTTTGTTCATTTGGAGAAAAATAAATGTTTGAAAAAATAAAATTTGAACTTGAAAGTTCAAGTTTTGATCTTGAGGCATAAAAAAATCCAAAACATTTTCAAAATAAAAATAAGTGAAGGAAAAGGTTCATTTCAATTATAAATAGGGATGCACCGATTGTGAAATTCTGGGCCGATACCGATGTTTAAAATAACAACTTGGCCGATGGCTGATGCCGATGTTTTTTCTTTTTGTTATTTAGTCCCTCTTTTGTACCACAGAAACATTACAGAACTATTTTAAAAGTCTTTCAGCTCTTCATCATACTATATTTGAATGAGCACAAATTCAATCAGACAAATTTATGAAACAAAACTGGTGCGCACTGAGTGTGGCTGGGAGGTCGTAGTCTGCGGCATATGTAGCAAGTGCGTGCTTTTGTTCCAACAAGCTCTCCATCATGTAAAAGGTACTGTTCCAACGAGTGGAAACATCTTGCTGTAGCCTTTTTGGTTTCATCCCCAACTGGATCTGCACAGCCTGAAGACGCGAATAGGCGAGGGGCGAGTGTTTAAAGTGGCCGACTATTTTTCGGCAAATAGCCGCAACATCTGTAATGCTGCGCTGGCTAAAAACACCATCATGGACTGCCAGTTGCAGTGTGTATGTCATGCAGCCAAAACTAGCCAGACCACTATCCGTCATAGCTTTCGTCATATTCCTAGCATTATCCCTTACGACAGCATGCACTCTGGTTTTGTCGATTTTCCACGTCTGGAACATTGTCTCAAATGCCCCTGAGATGGCAGATGCTGAGTGGGTACCTGTGAACTCCTGGGAGTGTAACACTGCCTTTATCAGGTTGAAGTCCTTGTCGATCCGCTGTGCCGTGAGGCTAAGCATGCTCACAGGGCTGACATCTGAACTCCATATATCGGTGGTAAAACTGATTGCAGCGATGTCACGGGCCAGTAGCTCATGAATGTGTGTGGCCACAATGTTGTGGATTTCGGGGAGAAAGACCTCGGCAAAGTGACGTCGGCTGGGCAGGGTGTAGCGTGGCTCCATAAACTTCATCAGACTCCGAAACCCCACGTCCTCCACTACAGAGAAAGGCTGGTCATCTAACGCGATGAACTCCATCACCTTGCTGGTTATTTGTTTAGCTTTGGCGCTGTCTGTAGGCAGCTGTTTGGCTTTCTCAAACGCCATGTCAATTAACGTCTGAGTCTTACCGGTGGCTGTTTGCGCTTTCTTGGCGGCTTCATTTTTCCTTTTCTGGTAAGCTTGCACGTAATTCACGGGACGCGTAAATCAACATATGGGAGCGCCCTCTTCCGTCTCGGCAGTTACATCGCCAAAAAAGAAAAAAGGACAAAAGAATGGTTTCTCCTCAGCACAGCATTCACGCGACGCGTAAATCAACATATAATCATCGGCCACTGCCATCGGTGGATGTCATATTTATTTGCCGATGGCCGATGGCAGTTAACAAGGCGAACATCGGCCGATACCGATGTTCAACCGATGCATCCCTAATTATAAATATGATTTGGATTTAATTCTGATATTCTTTTGAATAAATTATTTAATTTCAATTTTCACTTATACATCATTTCATATTTTAGGTGAGTTTCAGAGTTTTGGCCCTGATCTGGTGTGGCATCAACTGATGACTACTCCAAAACACACACACACACACACACACACACACCCACACCTACACAAACTTTGTCATTGTGTTATTGTGGATCATCATCAGCCTTCTACAGACATCATCCACATGTCAGCACAACATTCATACAGCTGTTCATGTCAACGCAGATTAATAACAAGCTGCTGATCTCAGTCAGGTCTGGAACTAGAGGATCATCATTAAATAAGACATGTAGGGCTGTAAAGCCTGTGTAATTAAAGGAGAGGTCCATATTCACTCAAGTCTGTATAAAATAAAAAACAGCCCTTAAAAGTCAAGTTGGTGATTTTGGTAATTTGTTAAAAGTTCAAAAGTGAGTTGTGTGAGTTAAAATACATCTTAAAACATTTACAAACATTTGATTTAGTTGCAATGAATCATATTTTGTGTTGCCATCTACTGGTCAGCAGTAATTCACAGTCAACACAATTATTCAGCCTTGAGAGACAATTATTCTGTAAGTAATGTGCATAAATAATTATCAAACACATTTTTAAAGGAATGTCAGGTAACACTTTACAGTACAGTACACAAAAATGTGACAAGTTACTAAGAAACGAGTGAGGAATGAATCAAACCACCTGATAATCAATGAACTCTTAAGAAATCTCTTTTTTCTTTTTTTTGAGGGTCGTTTGGGTTTCAGAACAAACTGAACTGAACTGTTTACTGTAGCACTTGATCAATGACAATTACTTTGACTAAACGTGAAAGAAATGTCCTTTGTTTTGTGGATTTTGTGTGTTTTTATGAGTATTTAAATATATGCATGAGAACGAGCTCGACCCTCCCTACACACTCAAAACTCCTCAACACTGAACAGACAGTGACTGATGTCAGTCTGATGTTTCACTTCACTTGTTGGGGAACTCAGAAAGTAACTAAGCATTAAGTAATTAGTACGAATGCATCATCACTAGTGTTTGTCCTCTAAGCAGCTGGTTTATTAGGAACGACTCATGAAGAAAGTGGTCGGTATGTTGATTCATGGATATTTATGAACTGATCATGACATCATTTTTTATTAATATAGTATCTCCCAGTCTGTTCTTCAGAAACTCATCATTATCTATTAAATATAGTAGTAACTACTCTCATTTTGTGTAGAACGTTGTAAAGTGTTACTGAAAGTCATTTTATAAACTTTTCTATTGTTTTGGTCAAACTATGAGTATAATACTGATAATGTTTGTCAAATGATGAAGTCAAAACAGTTTGAAACATTCTGTTCTGATTAACATTTGCTATTTACATCAGTGGTCCAGCTGATCTACAGTGGATGGACAAATACCACCACAGGTAAGAAGAAAAAATATATTTTTATACCATGGTCTGGGTGAAAACTGGATTCTGATTGGCTGCAGGCTGTCCATAAACTTTTGGTATACCAACACCTCTGGAAGTACTCGAGTAGTTCAAGTGAAACTGTCCGTTCTAAATTAATGATCCTGTTTCTAAAATGAGTGGGACTGGCATCAGCTGGATGCTAACACTTACAAGTTAGAAATAAACTGAATGAAAAAAATAAATAAATAAAAACACTGAATCGAGTCCTTCAGTGCAGCCTCCTCTGAACACCACAGGATGGAGCCACTTGGATACACAGAAAATGTCTCAAAGAACTGACATTTCTTCAGATTTATGCTGCTGCAAATCTTCAGAGTTAATTAACTAAACTGTTTAAGTCTCAGTGAAGGGTTTGAATTGAATATATGGAAAAACAAGACAATGAACTGACCCCAGAGCCTCTAGAGCACAGTTTTGACTCTCCAGTCCAACAGACAGGAGCTTCACTCCTGAATCCTTCAGACTGTTGTCACTCAGGTCCAGCTGTCTCAGATGGGAGGGGTTGGACTTCAGAGCTGAGGCCACAACTTCACAGTGAGTCTCTGAGAGTCCACAGCCAGAAAGTCTGTCATGACACAGATATTACAAAAATGTTATTATGAAAGAGGACACTTTATATTTACTTCATGCATTTGATGTCAAAACAGTTTGAAACATTCAGTTCTGATTGACATTTGCTATTTACACCAGTGGGTCAGCAAACCTTCATCTGATCTGTGTTTGACATGAAACAGTTATTCTCATCACTCTCTAAAATCTTTGTTTTATTTTAATCTTGCAGATGAAGGAAGAGAAAATGTAGTTACATTTGGGTTTCCATGATGTCCACAGTCTGTCAGTGTGATCTGATCCTGTGTCTTTTGCCAAAAAGTTAGATTAGTTTATGCCCAACACAGTGTTAGCATGAGGGTGAGAGTGCCAAAATTAACATCATCGCACGTCTTGTGTCGAGCGTGTGGGCTCCACAAATCATGTTGCTGAATGATCGTGCACCTCCGAATTCAACATGGATGAGTTTGAAGTTTGAAAAACCATCTTAGAAATCTACATTTACATGATTCATATTCTGCCAGCTAATACAGATGTGATTCAGAACAGTTGACTTCTATAAAGACTTGTATGATTTACACTTTTATGGTGTTGCCATTGGTGATTTTGATTTATACACCTTCTGTCTTTTCAAATGCTATTGTACATTGCAGTCCTGAACATTCACAATTCTTTAGTCTTTATGTTTCATCTAGTTGTTTGTTCAGTTTTGGTGTTTTCCTTCCAGCTGTATGTCTCTTCTGTGTAACTACACTGAGAGCAATGATAAACTGGAGTCAGATTCCTTGTATGTCCACAAAAGATAAAGTAGAAGCTTAAATTTGAGCTGAAACTTTTTGGTCCATTTGCTCACTGTGAAATGTCTCTAAACCGACATAATGAGAACAATAACTGCATGAAAGAAATTCTTAAAGGGGACATATTATGCAAAACTCACTTTTTCCTTGCTTTAGTATGTATATTTGCGTATCCGGAGTGCCTCCCCACCCCTTAAGCATGATTTTTCGACAACTAAGTCAATATTTCATAAATTACTGGAGTCAGGGATTGGGTCTCTAAACGAGCCGTTTGGATTTCGACCGTATTGTGACGTCACAATCTGGTCTTATGCATACTCCAGTCCTGGCGCTGGCTATCTCCTCCCACACGTCGCCAGCTACCTGGACGAGGATCCGCCATTTTTCTCGTTCTCGCTTAACTTCTACACGACAGCCTGACCGCTACCATGTACAACACGAAAGCCGAGCACTGCTGCTCTGTCGTCGGATGCACGGATCCTCCTGTTTCGCTACATGGCCTCCCTACCAAAGAGGATATCAGAGCGAAGTGGCTACATTTTATTTATCAGGGAAACGTCCCAGCTTCAGTGAGTAAAAGTGTTACGTCTGTGCCAGTCACTTCACGTCGGACTGCTTCAGCAACCAGGGTCAGGACTGGATGCTGGACTGGCAACAAGATTGTCCCTTAAAAGATGGATCCATACCCACTGTCAATGATGGAGCTGTAAGTACTTAAAAAACAGTGTAGTTTGTGTTACTTTGGCCGTTTAGCACATGAGCTAACACTAACGCTAATGCTAATGCTAACCGTCGATGTAAATATGAAGCTAACGTGAAGTTATCAACGTTGGGCTTACTGGCCGTAGGATTCACGATTTGTCATATCAGCACTCTTTTAAAACATGACAGTGAATTGAGAAAATGAATTAGGATATTGAGATTTTATCGCTTCTAACCGGCCGGTGAATCACTGCTCGGCCGTAAACAAGCAGAGGAGATTGTATGAAATCATCTCGGTTGTTAGCGGACGGTGAGCTACGTTAATTCATTAGCATGTTGTGCTAAAGGACAGTGACCTGCACGTTACCTGCAGTAAAGCAATCACTACTTTGTTTTGGAGCTGGAGACAGGGGTTAGCTGCTACATGTCTGCTGTGCTACTATCAGTTATATGCAGGCATGGACACAGAAAAGTTGCTTCGCAAATGTGTATAGCTCGTTGCCATGGTCACGCAATGCCGTCCTCACGTCTTCCGCACGGCAGGAAGAGGTGGGCGGCGCACGCAGCAGCTCATTAGCATAAAAGGGAAAGGCACTCAAACCAGCCGCTTAAAACAGGGCTGTGAAACTGGTGTGTAAACAACCCTGCTGTGCTCAATCCTTCGGTTTTTTCGACCAAAGCATGTTACTATCATTCCATTTAGACATCAAGTAACCATGTCAACAAGCAGAAATGAGCATAATATGTCACCTTTAAGGACTTTAGAAACATCACATGAAATATGATACAGATCTTATTTTAAACTCTTCAGTATAGTGGTTAAAAAACCTCTTTCATTAGTTTCACCAGGGTTTCTTCTATCACCCAAAGAAAGATTAATAGAAGAAAAACTGTCACATTTAATGATCATTAGAAATAAATGGAATAACTGAGTTCAACAACCTGACAGCTATAAACACATCCAACTGAAACATCTACATTGTTGCACTCATGGTAAGTGAAACACTTTTTAAAAATAATCACAATTGTATTTAAAAATGTAAGCGCTATTTCAAAATAAATGATTTTATAGTTTGTATATCTGAAGAATTAAACTGCTAATCTATACTGATTTATAATGTTGATAATCACATCTGGACTCACAGAGCCTTCCTGCAGTTCCTCACAGCTGGAATCAGTCTCAGTCGTCCCTCCTTTGATGTGTTGTACTTCTGCAGGTCCAACTCATCCAGAACCTCCTCTGACATCTGCAGCATGTAGGCCAGAGCTGAGCAGTGGATCACAGAGAGTTTCTTCTTTGATCTGTTCTCTGACTTCAGGAACTCTTGGATCTCCTGATGGACTGAGTGGTCGTTCATCTCCATCAGACAGTGGAAGATGTTGATGCTTCTGTCAGGAGAGACATCATCTCTGTTCATCTTCTTCAGGTTCTTGATGGCTCTCTGGATGATTTCTGGACTGTTGTCTGTCTGACCCAGCAGACCTCCTAAGAAACTATGGTTGGACTTCAGAGAGAGGCCATGAAGGAAGCGGACAAGAAGGTCCAGGTGGCCATTTTTACTTTCAAGGGATTTCTCCATGGCGCTCCTCAAGAAGTCATCCAGGGATGGGTAACGGGCTTCATGGCCCGAAAAAAAATTAGAAAGCTTCCCCAAAACAGACTTTGGTTTTGAGTCCCTGTGTATGAAGTCTTTTAGGAAAGCCTCCAGGACCTTTGTGTTCCTGTTGGTGTGACAGTGGAACATGTAGACTGCAGCCAGAAACTCCTGAACGCTCAGATGAACAAAGCAGTAGACTGTTTTCTGGAAGATCACACTCTCTCTTCTGAAGATCTCTGTACAAACTCCTGAGTACACCGAGGCCTCTGTGACATTAAGACCACACCGCTCCAGGTCTTCTTGGTAGAACATGATGTTTCCTGTCTCCAGATGTTCAAACGCCAGCCTCCCCAGCTTCAGAAGAACTTCCCTGTCAGCCTCCGTCAGCTCCTGTGGACTCGTCTCACGTCCCTCATCGTACTTCTGCTTTTTCCTCTTTGTCTGGACCAGCAGGAAGTGTGAGTACATGTCAGTCAGGGTCTTGGGCAGCTCTCCTCTCTGGTCTGTAGTCAACATGTGCTCCAGAACTGTAGCAGTGATCCAGCAGAAGACTGGGATCAGACACATGATGTGGAGGCTCCTGGAGGTCTTGATGTGTGAGATGATTCTGCTGGACAGATCTTCATCACTGAACCTCCTCCTGAAGTACTCCTCCTTCTGGACGTCAGTGAAGCCTCGTACTTCTGTTACCCTATCAACACATGAAGGAGGGATCTGATTGGCTGCTGCAGGTCGGGAAGTTATCCAGACGAGAGCCGAGGGAAGCAGCTTCCCCTCGATGAGGTTTGTCAGCAGCACGCTGACTGATGACTCCTGTGTGACATCAGACACGACCTCATGGTTCTTGAAATCCAGTGAAAGTCTGCTTTCATCCAGGCCGTCAAAGATGAACAGAAGTTTACAGACAGCGAGCTTCTCTGCTGTCACCTTCTGTAATGTTGGATGGAAAACATGGAGCAGCCTGAGAAGACTGTACTGCTCATCTCTGATCAGGTTCAGCTCCCTGAACGAAAGCAGAACCAGCAGACTGACATCTTGGTTTTCGGAGCCCTCTGCCCAGTCCAGAGTGAACTTCTGCACTGAAAAGGTTTTTCCAACTCCAGCGACGCCGTTGGTCACAACGACTCTGATGCGTCTCTGTTGGTCAGGTGAGGCTTTAAAGATGTCGCTGCACTTGATTGGAGTGTCATGGAGGGTCTCCATCTTGGAAGCTGTCTCTAGCTGTCTCACCTCATGTTGGGTATTAACCTCTTCACTCTGTCCCTCTATGATGTAGAGCTCAGTGTAGATCCTGTTGAGGAGGGTTCCACTTCCTGTTTCATCACTTCCTGTTTCATCACTTCCTTCAGTCACACGTTCACATCTCCTCCTCAGACTGATCTTATGTTCATCTAAAGCCTCCTGCAGAACACGATCAGCTGAAAGAGAAGAAAACATTCTGGGAATAAATTGAGAGCAAGAATCTTGATTAAATCAAAAAGTTCCTTTTTTCAGACATGAAGACATCAGCAGACAGATGTACAGTCTTACTTTGTACAGTGTTGGTCTGACTGACTAACACTGGACAGCAGGACATCTGCTCCTCCACAGAAACACTTCCCTCTGTCTTTCTGAAGAGATAAAGGAAAATCAACCTGATTAGAAACCATAGTTTTATTTATGTTTAGCTTTGACTAAATCAAACTAGGAGATACTCTCCTCTTGATAAGACAACAATCTCAGTCACAGCAGGTCGAGCCTCACAACGCAGTGACTGATGTGTTCAAACTGTTGTAGCCAATTTGGATCTGTGTGTGTGTGTATGAATGAATGTGGGTGTGTCAGTGGTGAGGCACTATGGTTGCTATGAGTTACCTGCACACCTGTGGGCATGGGTGGTTGATCAGTCACACAAAGGTTAGATGAGGGAGACACAGCAGAGGAGTGGCAGGGAATCAGGATCAGGGAAGCCACACAGTTTTTCAACCGTGTCTGTGTGTGTGTGATAGCTGAATGAGTTTTGTATCACAGTCTTCGTATTTTTGTATGAGCTCGTTTAAGTCTGTTGGCACCCGGCTTTTTGTAGGTGTTTTTTAAAGATCTAAAGTTAATAAAGTGTCAAACTCATTCCCATGGAGGACTTCATTTTTTACACACCACCATGAGTTGTAAAGTCACACACATGGATTAAAGCAAAAAAAAATCTTTTTGACTGAAATGTTTTTTCGAGCTGTAGCCAAGGCATATTCCCAATTTGTAATTTGTGAAACATGTTACAGGGCATTTTACTTGACACGTGCTAAAAAAATAAGATAAGATTTACAGCCTCACACCACACCATGTTCTCTAATGCAGAAATAAAGTTTAAATATTTGACCAACAGTGTTTTACAGAAGGATGATCTGAACAGCTGTTCTATTCACACTTAAAATGTTTTTCGTCTTTTCAATGTAATTTTCAATCTATGAAATCAAACTGTCTTTATTTTTGCCAAGCTTCTCTCAAGTTTTACTCTTTCAAATAATCAACCATCTACAGAACTTTTCAGTATGCTATTTTTCTACTTCTTCTTCTCATCACCATTATCATTAATTATTATTATTATTATTATTATTATTATTATTAACATTGTTTAAAGTGAGTCTCTTATTGTTTAACAGAAAATTACATCATACAAGCAGCAACTTTTGCAGCCTTGTCAGTCTGATGGCGAGTTATCACCTTTCTGTCATCACTAACATACTGTTAATAATCAAAGAAGCTCTGAGGCTTTGTTCTATATGTTATAATACAAGATTTCAGCATTGAGCTACAATCAGGCAACATTCATGATTCTGTTCAGTCAAACTAACCAAAAACTTCTTATTGATCATTATAAAGTTTCAGGGCGTCCCTGTAACCATGGTAACTCACGGTGCCAGAGGGGAGGGAGAGACGCTGAATGAAACCGTTTACACAGATACACTGCACACAAAGTCCAGACTATAGTTGTTATTTCACACATGTAGCACACAACAGGAGACTCTCCGTGTCAGACGAGTTCTCACGTGCTGACTAAACTCAATTGATAACGTAGCAGCGCGACGAGTCCCTGCTAGCTAAGCAGCTAAACTTTAGCGCCGCTCCGTGTTGAGATCCCGCCCTGTGTGGGTCAATACACTAGTTGCGTTTCCATCCACTTTTTCTTATTCGCATTTTCAAAAATTAAATACTTGGATGGAAATGCCAGAAATTCGAAAAAAGGCAGTAAATTCGCAAAAAAGTTTTTACGCTTGGAGGGGGTGGATGTGTCAGTGTATCGATAAAAGGAAAATGCGACTTTTTGTTATGGAAACAGGTTTTGCGAATAAATCCTGACTAAACCGGATGTGACGTTGTGGTACGTCCGAAGTGCTGCTGGACGACGACTTCCCAAAAGTCCTTCACCCGGCGACGTTCCCAAACAAATGGAGAAAGACGCGGTCTCCCTCCAGCAAACTCCGACAGCACTCGTAACATTAAAAATCTTCTTTTCCTTCTCCTCTTCTATGGGGTTCCATTTGTGCCAAAAATATGTCGCCATGCGCTCTGTCTATGTCTGCTGAACATGTGAGAAGACATTTGTCTTTGTCTATTAAACGTTGAACTTCTATATGTTATAATACAAGATTTCAGCATTGAGCTACAATCAGGCAACATTCATGATTCTGTTCAGTCAAACTAACCAAAAACTTCTTATTGATCATTATAAAGTTTCAGGGCGTCCCTGTAACCATGGTAACTCACGGTGCCAGAGGGGAGGGAGAGACGCTGAATGAAACCGTTTACACAGATACACTGCACACAAAGTCCAGACTATAGTTGTTATTTCACACATGTAGCACACAACAGGAGACTCTCCGTGTCAGACGAGTTCTCACGTGCTGACTAAACTCAATTGATAACGTAGCAGCGCGACGAGTCCCTGCTAGCTAAGCAGCTAAACTTTAGCGCCGCTCCGTGTTGAGATCCCGCCCTGTGTGGGTCAATACACTAGTTGCGTTTCCATCCACTTTTTCTTATTCGCATTTTCAAAAATTAAATACTTGGATGGAAATGCCAGAAATTCGAAAAAAGGCAGTAAATTCGCAAAAAAGTTTTTACGCTTGGAGGGGGTGGATGTGTCAGTGTATCGATAAAAGGAAAATGCGACTTTTTGTTATGGAAACAGGTTTTGCGAATAAATCCTGACTAAACCGGATGTGACGTTGTGGTACGTCCGAAGTGCTGCTGGACGACGACTTCCCAAAAGTCCTTCACCCGGCGACGTTCCCAAACAAATGGAGAAAGACGCGGTCTCCCTCCAGCAAACTCCGACAGCACTCGTAACATTAAAAATCTTCTTTTCCTTCTCCTCTTCTATGGGGTTCCATTTGTGCCAAAAATATGTCGCCATGCGCTCTGTCTATGTCTGCTGAACATGTGAGAAGACATTTGTCTTTGTCTATTAAACGTTGAACTGTCCTTGTGTCATTGACTTTGTCAAATGACACATCATGACGACACGATGTAATGACAAAGTGTTGTTATGATGTGTGTTGTGATGTGTTGTTTGACAGTGTCTTTACGTCGTTACTATGTGTCATTACTATGTGTCATTACTACGTGTCGTCTTGATGCGTCGTCTGACAACGTCGTTATGCCTGGCTACTCAGTAAACTTTGAAGTTCAGTGGACACTCCTTAATGCAACAAGCCACAAACTGTGTTTATAATAATAATAATAATAATAATAATAATACATTTTATTTAGAAGGCCCCTTTCTAGACACTCAAGGACACCGTACACAAATGAGATAAAAGAATACATCAAGAATAAACATCAATATCAATAAATGAAAAATAAAAAACACACAAAATAAGAACAATTACAATAGATTGAAGGGATGGGACAGGGCAAGTGGCATCAGAGGGAATAGGCAGTTTTAAACAGGTGTGTTTTGAGTTGTGATTTGAAGTGGGGGAGTGAATCAATGTTTCTGAGTTGGGGTGGAAGTGAGTTCCAGAGGCAGAGCGGCTGAATGCTCTGTTCCCCATGGTGGTGAGACGGGCGGAGGGGACTGACAGGTGTTTGGAGGAGGAGGATCTGAGGGAGCGGGAGGGAGTGGGAACATGGAGGAAGTCTGACAGATATGGGGGGGGCGAGGTTGTGAATGGCCTTGAATGTTACCAGGAGGACTTTGTATTGGATACGGAAATGAACCAGGAGCCAATGGAGCTGCTGAAGGACAGGGGTGATGTGGTGGATAGAGGGGGTTCTTGTTATGATGCGGGCAGCTGAATTCTGGACCAGTTGAAGTTTATGGAGTGATTTGTGAGGGAGGCCAAAGAGTAGAGAGTTGCAGTAGTCCAGGCAGGAGGTGACAAGGCTGTGGACAAGGATGGCGGCAGTGTGGGGGGTGAGGGAGGGGCGGAGGCGGTTGATGTTTCGTAGGTGGAAGTAGGCAGACCGGGTAATGTTATTGATATGGGATTGAAAGGATAGTGTACCGTCAAGGATGACACCAAGACTCTTAACCTGGGCGGAGGGTGAAAAGGAGGAACTGTCAATAGTGAGTGAAAAGCTGTCGGTTTTGGATAAAGTGGATTTTGTGCCAATGAGGAGAACCTCTGTTTTGTTGCTGTTTAGTTTAAGGAAGTTTTGGGTGAACCAGGTTTTTATTTCAGAGATGCAGTCGGTGAGGGAGGTGGGCGGGAGAGAGGATGAAGGTTTAGTGGTGAGGTAGAGCTGGGTGTCATTGGCATAGCAGTGGAAGTGAATGTTAAATTTGCGGAAGATGTTGCCGAGGGGAAGGAGGTAGATGATGAAGAGGAGGGGCCCCAGGACAGAGCCCTGGGGGACACCTGAAGTGACAGAGGAGGGGGTGGATTTGAGGGACTTGAGTTGGATGAATTGAGTGCGGCCAGAAAAGTAGGATGTGAACCAGTCCAGGGGAGTGTGGGTGATGCCAATGGAGGATAGCCTGCTGAGGAGGGTGGTGTTAGAGATGGTGTCAAAAGCTGCACTTAGGTCGAGGAGGATGAGGATGGTGAGGAGTCCAGAGTCAGATGCCATAAGTAGGTCGTTGGTGATTTTGATGAGTGCTGTTTCCGTGCTATGGAGTGGGCGGAAGCCGGACTGGAACTGTTCATACAGATTATTGTGGGATAGGTGAGAATGGAGCTGGGAGGCAACTGTTTTTTCAAGGATTTTTGAGATGAAGGGTAGATTGGAGATAGGACGGAGGTTGTCGAAGTTGGAGGGGTCAGCGCCAGGTTTTTTCACAATTGGGGTAATGGCAGCTGTTTTGAAGGGTGTAGGGACAGTTCCAGTGGTGAGGGAGGAGTGGATGATAGCAGAAATGAGGGGGGCCAGAGAAGGGAGGCAGGTTTTAACAAGTTGTGTGGGGAGGGGGTCCAATTGACAGGTGGATGGTTTGGATTTCCGGGTTTGAGTTCTGAGATTTCTGAGAGAGTGGGGAGCTGGAAGGAGGAAAATGAGTGTGAGGGTGGGTGAAGGTCAGCTGAGGTGCTGGGGTGAGGCAGTGATCCAAGGTTCAGGTGGATGTTCTTGATTTTAATCAGTGAAAAATGACATAATGGTGTTGCAAAAGGAGGTTGTGTATAAGTGAGGGGGGGAGAGAGTCCTGGGGTTTGGTGGTATTGTTGAGGAGGGAGAACAGTGACTTGGAGTTTCCTTCATTGGCAGTGATTAAACTGGAGTAGTAGTGGGTTTTGGTGCTGGCAATGGAGTCCTTATAGCGTAAGATGTGGTTATTGTACATTTCTTTGTGTATAGTGAGACCAGTTTTTCTATGGAGTCGTTCAAGTTGCCAACCTTTGCTTTTCATGAGACGAAGATCGGGGGTGAACCATGGGGCGGAGACGGCGAAAGAGACCGATCTGTTTTTAGCGGAGCAAGAGAATCTAAAATATTATGGAGTCCAGTGTTGTAATGAGAAACCAGATCATCGGGGGTGGACAGATTATGGATGTCAAGGTGGCAGAAGGACTGGACATTTGAAGTGAGAGAGGCGGGGTTAATATTCTTTATATTCTGGAAAGAAATGAGGCGTGGTGTTTTAAAAATGGAGAGAGTGAGTTTCACTGTAAATGAGAGGAGAAAGTGGTCAGTAATGGTGAGTTCATCAGCTATTAGGTCAAGGGGGGTGACACCAGAGCAGCAGATTAGGTCCAGAATATGTCCTTTGGAGTGTGTGGGAAGAGTGGTATATTGCTGACAACCGAAACTCTCTAGGCAGGAAGTGAAGTCTTTGGTGAGGGGCAGATTGGTATTGTCCATGTGGATATTGAAATCACCCAGCAGTATTATGTTTGGTGAGAGAGAGGATAGATGGGTGAGGAAAGCAGCAAAGTCATTTAAAAAGTCACTATTCGGTTTTGGGGGGCAGTAGACAGTAGCAATGATGGTTGGAGTGGGACCAGACAACTCACAGACAGTAGATTCAAACGTGCTGGAGATGGGCACAGATACCGGCGAGACTTTCCACTTCTCGCGGTGAATTACCGCGAGACCTCCCCCCCGGCCAGAGCCACGGGGTTGACAGGTGTAAACAAACCCACTAGGAGTGGATTCGTTGAGCTGGGAGTAGTCTTGGGGCTGTTGCCACGTCTCGGTTAAGCAGAAAAAGTCTAGCTTACGGTCGGTGATGAAGTCCTGGATGAGATGTCCCTTGCCTGTCAGTGAGCGGATGTTGAGCAGAGCAAAGTTGAGTGAGGTGCTGTCGGAGCTGGTGATGGTGCTAGCTGACCGAGCTAGGCGGGCTAACACGCAATGGTCGACAGCCCGGTTGGTAGAATGTGGAGGGCGACGAGTGCGGGATCGAGAGCTGGACCAGATGGACTTTATTGCTGTTGAGCTGTTGTGTTGAAAATTCCGACGGGACCCTCGATGGATGTATCTCCGTCGAGGCTGGAAGGTGATGTCCGGGTGGAGGTGGAGTGCCTCTGGCGCAGGTCCATGCAGGTGATAGCGCAGCCGGAGCAGGTCAGTGGCTGAGTAGTGGAGCAAACCCGCCACTGGCAGGTGGACGGGCAAGAGAAAGAGCCAGGCACAGACGAACAGGATGTATGTCCTACCAGCCCACATCGTGGACGAGGACTCAGGCAGCGTTGACGGCCAGAGAACGCCAGGCAAGGCTTAGATCAGGACAGGACAGGTGAGCCAGTAGTGCAAACTCACACAGACGATGGTGCTGGCAAGTCGTGGAGATATTCCCAATGAGGGCACTTACACTGTCAGATTAGGTCATAAGACCATACAATAAGCCCGGAGCGTTAAAAACATAAAAACTTAAAAAGTTACTGGCGAGCAGCGGCAGCTAGTTGCGCCAGCGTTCACTCGTCAGCCATCTTTTCCATCCATTTATTGCCAGAATTGGGACTTTTCTTGGAGGGCATTGTTGCAATGGACATTGGTGACAGTTGGCCCTGTGTTTCCAGTGTAATTTTGTGTGAAACTTCTATATTTTGACTTTTATTCAGATTGTTCTTGTTAGTAGGCTATGATGCATGAAAAATAAATTAGTGTTAGGGGACAATACTGAAGTGGTACAGCTCTGCTGGTAGGTTCCCTCCGCCGACCAGGAAGGGTAAGCCCGGAAAGGGGCGCCCGGTGTCACCACGGTAGCCAGGCATAACGACGTTGTCAGACGACGCATAGCAACGACACATCAAACGACACGTAGTAACGACACGTAGTAACGACACGTAGTAACGACACGTAGTAACGACACGTAGTAACGACACGTAGTAACGTAGTAATGACACGTAGTAACGACGCATAGTAACGACGCATCAAGACGACACGCCATAACACACATCATAATGACACTGTCAAACAACACATCACAACACACATCATAACAACACTTTGTCAAATGACACATCATGACAACACGATGTAATGACAAAGTCAAATGACACAAGGACAGTTCAACGTTTAATAGACATAGACAAATGTCTTCTCACATGTTGAGTAGACATAGACAGAGCGCATGGCGACATATTCTTGGCACAAACGGAACCCCATACTCTTTGGGAGGGTTTTGTAGGCTGTGAACGCTGACAAAATTGTAGCTAATGTTCTCCCAAGAGCCGACCAGTAAATTGTCCATGATGTTGAGTGTCAGCTGAGTGTCAACTGTCAGCTGAGTGTCAACTGTTGTCATGGATACATTCCCGCTCTCTTATGACGTTATCTCACGGCGCACTCCTCCTCTCCCAATAATCGCAAAACAATAACGAATGGAAACGGGC
This sequence comes from Pagrus major, assembly GCF_040436345.1. Taxonomy (NCBI): domain Eukaryota; kingdom Metazoa; phylum Chordata; class Actinopteri; order Spariformes; family Sparidae; genus Pagrus; species Pagrus major. Next base: position 27,956,808 of record NC_133233.1, on the reverse strand, counting down.
ATAAATTCGCATTTGCTTTTTGCGCATTTTCACAAAATCCGCTCTTAAATTCGATACATTTGGATGGAAACCCAGTTACTGTCATTGGTCAGGCGTGCACACGCAGTTAACGATACCATTGGCTGTAGAGTGTGACAATCTTTCAATAAAAATCAGCCAACAGTTCTCCTCCGATCTACATTGATCTCACAAGTCGCCTCTGTTAAGTTTGAATGACGGAAATCCGTCGTAGCGACGGAGAACTTTACTCCATGCACACAACAGATCTATGTTGAGGATGACAGAAGCTGAAACCTGTTTTCTGTAGGATTTTCTTTGGGTTTTGTACTACTGAGTGCAGATTCATATTTAATCAATCGGTGCCAAATGTCGGTACCTGAGAGCCCATCTTTACAGAAACGTTATAAAGAGAAAGACAGAGTGAGAATGTCATCCTAAAACTAAGCTCCTGGCTGCGTCTGATATTCCTTACTAACTTTTTAGGTTTAGATTTTTAGGATGTCTCAAACCTTTGTAGAAAACCAGTAACACGTGAACTTCATACTGTCTGAGGAAATATTAAAGCATGCATTCTTTGATTCCCAAATTTATTTTGTATAACAAGCGCTTTGCTTGTTAGATCGATGCTAAGACATAATGGATAATTATATTAATTACTTAATGCAGCAGGAACAGCTTAATGTCGCTGTTTACTTGAAAAATAGTCTATTTACGCAGTATAGCAAGACGCTGCTGAAATAAAACTTAGAAAGACTGACTCACGTGCAACGTACATTGCTATTGGAAATATGACTCATGATATGTTGTCTCTAAAGTGACTCGATTTAACAGCTTAGAATTAAAATTATATTTTTTGTCATTACAGAGAGAGTAAAGTATCAAAAGGTACCGTGGGGTACTGGTATCGGTTCAAATGTGAACGGTATCCTACTCTTGTCAGACTTGCAGAAGCAAGCAAATACATTTTCTCTGGCAGCTTGACCCTAACACTAACCCTTGGGAATTTATTTCTTCCATCGCAACAAAACACACTGTATGAGTCATCATCAACTTTCAGGACTGACTGACTGACTAACAAACACTATGAATGGACTTGAGCAACTCACTAGCCAACATTAACACTACAGACAACCCATAATGCAACACTCTGTAGGAGCCACTGTCACACCAGTTCATTCAAGAACAATCTGATGCTGCTGATATGTAATTGTATAAAGTATAAAACACAAACCACTTTTTCTAATGTAATATTATGTACCTCTTACCGTGTGTCTGAGGGTCCAGGTCCATTACTGAAGTTCAGAGGAAAACCTTTGGACAAGTCACTCTTCATAGACAGACAGCTGGAGACTGGAGACTCTTCTCTCCATCTGTGGTACTGACTTCTGGAAACACCAGCATGTTTTAATTAATTTAATGTGAGTCACTGTTAAATAATCAATATGCAGTTCTAAATACATTTTCTCTGGCAGCATGACATCATTTTTCAGACTTTATCTTTGTGCTCGTCCTCATCCGGACGTTTCAGTGGTAATTCTTGTCTTTTCAACAGATCATTTGATCCTTTGACAGTAAAGATGTTGGGAAACAAACACTATGAATGGACTTGAGCAACTCACTAGCCAACGTTAACACTACAGACAACCCATAATGCAACACTCTGTAGGAGCCACTGTCACACCAGTTCATTCAAGAACAATCTGATGCTGCTGCTATGTAATTGTGTAAAGTATAAAACACAAACCACTTTTTCTAATGTAATGTCCAGTGAAACAAATTATTCACTACAATCATTTAATGGTAATGATAAAACTATATAATATATATATTTATACACATCTCTTACTGTGTGTCTGAGGGTCCAGGTCCATTACTGAAGTTTAGAGGAAAACCTTTGGAACAGTCACTCTTCATAGACAGACAGCTGGAGACTAAAGACTCTTCTCTCCATCTGTGATACGGATTTCTGGAAACACCAACATGTTTTTATTAATTTCATGTCAATCACTGTTAAATAATCAATATACAGATCTAAATACATAAATTGCTGATACTGACAGTTTGATGATTAAAAACATGGCAGTCTTCTTACTGTGTGTCTGAGGGTTCAGGTTCATTACTGAAGTCTGGAGGTGTTTCTTTGGACCAGTCACTCTTCATAGACAGACAGCTGGAGACTGGAGACTCTGCTCCGTCCTCCTCTTCCTCCACACAATCACTCATCTTCTGCACTTCAGAAAGCACTGAGGTAAATATGTAGCACATGGAAGGAGAACAACATGAAGAAAAGGAGGACAAACAGGTGAAACAAGATGCAGAGGAGGAGGGTGTAAAATGGAGATGGTGAAGCCTGCAGACCAGGGCTCCAGACTGCGACCAAATGGTCGCATTTTGCGCCTAAAATTAGACACAGTGCGAGTAAATTTTTCATCTACTCGCGCATGCGCGACCAGTAAATTTGCTGGGTTTTTTTTGTTTTGTTATTAAATATTTTTGTTGCTGACAAACTTGTTCTACACTTCAGCCCACTATAGTTAAAGGTAAGGCCTGAATGACTGGTTTGCCAACCGACATTAACTCCAGAAGAAGAAGAAAAGAGACGAAAACAGAAGAAGAAGAAGGCTGGCCAATGTGTGTGAGAACGGCGGCGGCGGGGGGAGGGGGCGGGGGGATGATGACCACTGTGATAGGCTAATGTGTGAAAAGACGCGGGTTTTGGGGGTTATGGCGCGAATCCACAGATTTCACATAGCGGTGTCTCCTACAAACAATGGACAATGGCGAAGCGGACTATTAGTTCGTACTTTCTTCCTAAACCTAATGATAGAAGACAAGAGACAGAGACAAATCCCGAGAATGAGTCCGACTCAGATTGTGAGGAAACGGTCGTGGCGAAAAAAGGCAGGAAATTCAGCTTTCGTGATGAGTGGCTGCGCGAGTTCACCTGGCTGAGGTATTTCAGGGAGACCAATTCAATGAACTGCAAATTCTGCTGTCGATACCCACAACATGCGGGGAACACAAAATTTGCTGGTAAGACTGGCACTACACAATTAAAACACGACACGCTGATCAAACACAACGCCAGTCAGAAACATAAAATGTGCCGCGACCTGTGCAATGAAAGTGCAGCTCTACTCCCAGTGGCATTTAGAAGACAAGAGGCTGCTAACCAGTGCACCGAGGAGGCCGAATTGCTAATGAAGTTTAACACGGCATATTTCATTGCCAAAGAAGAACTGCCTTTTACGAAATTTAAAGGCCAACTTGATCTACAAAGGAAAAATGGTGTAAAACTAAACGCAACATACAATAACGACACAGCATGCGCACAGTTTGTTGGCATCATCGCAGATACACTGAAACGGAAGACGTACGAGAAGATTAAGGACGCTCCGTATCTGTCAATCATGATTGATGGGGACACAGATAAGTCAACAAAAGAGTGTGAAATCATATATGCCAGGATCCTGCAACAAGGGAAACCAACAAATGTTTTGATTGGCCACATCGAAGTGCAACATGCACATGCTCAAGGTATGTTTTCTCTCAAATTATGTTTAAACTCAATACAGTAACTTCTGAAGATTTCTCTGTTGTGAATGTTTTGCAGTTCATGAAGGCAAACAGGCACCATAATGATTAAGCTGGTGGTAGGACTAACACATAAATAATTGTGCACAATATGTGATTTCATTTTAAGGTGTATATGATGCCACCAAAGAGGCCTTCAAGAAACTAGGGACAGAGACAGGGTGGTTAGACAAGACAGTTGCCATGGGAGCTGACGGCGCAGCTGTCAATCTTGGGCATAAAGGAGGTGTAATAGCCCTTCTCCAAGCTGAGGCAGGGGCTTTTATTGTCCCATTTCATTGCATGCCACATAGGTAGGTCAGGTGAACCATCAGGCTAAAGATAGGCTATTAAGAAATTATGTATGTTTAAATTTAAGTCAAATTAATTTTAATTTAATTGTAGGCTGGAGCTGGCAATGCTGTCAGTGCAAAGGAAAATTCCCATGGTGGATCATGTCTACAGTCTCCTCAACATGGTTTGGAAAACCTACCACTACAGCAGCAAGTCTATGAGAGAACTGCGAGCACTTGGAGAGGAGCTGGGTGTGCATGTCAATGTACCAGGTAGTGTCAGTGGGACACGCTGGCTTGCACATGTAAACCGTGCCCTGCAAACCCTACTGAGACCTGGAGGAAAGGACAGAAACCTGCAGAATCCTGGCCAGTTCACAGCAGTTTACTTCCACATGGAACATTTGACTGCATCATCAACCAATGCTGACATTGCTGGGAGAGCAAGGAAGGTCTGTATATATTTTCAAAATGATTTCATATTTGTGATAGATATATACAAATTACTGATATTGATTACTTATGTCTTGCAGGTCAAGAAGATGAAGATGGGGCCTTTGTGGGTTTCTTTCACTTCTTGGCTGACTTGTTTGAGGCCATTAGCAAATTCAGCCTTCTTCTCCAAAGAAATGATGTCATTTTGCCTCAGGTAATGTTGAGATGTTAATAAGAATATTGTCCAACCTTGTTAAATCAGAGTACACATTACAAATAGCTCTCGTCATATATAGTTTTTCATATGTCAATGGAAAATATTTTACAGGCTGTGAATGGGATTCAGAATCTTATTGCAACTGTTGAGGCCATGTCAGTGAGATGCAAGCCAGGTGGTAGGCTAGCAGAATTACTGGCAGACCTTCAGGCCCAGAGAAGACAACAAGAGAGTGATGGTGAGGCTCACCCTTTGTACAAATATCAGGTGAGCAGTTATTGTATTTATATTATTTTAGATTTGATTTATTTATTCATTTATTTTTAATATTTCTCTTAATGTTGAATCTTGTGTTAACGCAGGGGGTCACCATCAAAGGAGAAGTCTCTGGTCTGGGAGCAGATGGACTCTCAATGGAAAGCACACCTCAGCTGCAACAAGCAGTAAAAGCAACAGTAGAGTGCACTGTGCTGCACCTGAAGCAGAGGTTCAGCAGTCTACTTGGCAAGTGAAAACACAGTACAATTTTATATCATTATGACACATCTATCTTTCTTTTCATTTAATCTCTCTTTCTCTTTGTATTTTTTGATAGATGAAGGGTCCTCATTAGCAACAACGAGGGCAGTGAGGTCATTCAAAATATTCAATCACGATTCCTGGCCTGAACAAAGACATCTCCTGACAGATTATGGTGCAGAGGAGCTGGACTTCCTGCTGGACCACTTCTCCCCCATCCTAACAAGGTTAGTAGCTCTTATCAATGATCATGACAACATATAAACATTATAACACAGAACAGCATTTCAAACACTTACCTTGATCCTACAGAAACTTAGTTTGATAAGTTTTTCCTTTCACTATTTTCAGAAATGGCTGTGATACCAAGCTGGCAAGAGAGGAGTATCAGTCGATGAAAATTTTCATTGTTACCAACTACATGGACAAGTCATACCATGCCCTGTGGGGGATGATGTTGACCAAAATGCCGTTCTGCTCCGACTACAAAGTAAATATGATATTCTCATTAATTTAATTGGCATATGACTTTTTGATCGACTGAAACCTAAACTATTATTCTATTCTTTGTAGAACATCCTACATCTTGTACACATGATGCTTGCACTCCCAGTGTCTTCTGCTGTGTGCGAGAGAGGATTCTCTTCCCAGAAGAGGATTAAGTCAGATGTCAGGGGCTCACTTCATGTGGACACTGTTGAGGACTTAATCAGAATTAGTATGGAGGGACCGAGCATCGATGATTTTGATGCCAAAGAGGCTGTTGACATGTGGCTCAATCAGGCTCAACGTACAAGGAGGCCTAATTACAAGGGCTGGCCAACACAAGCACCTTATCCCCCACCAAGGGGCGATCTTTTGTAGATCTTTGTGTTAATGCACAAGTTATGTCTACAACTTGTTCTGTTGATGTCAGTAGAGCATAAATATTCATTTTGTATTTTTAAGCTGTATAACTGATGTGTTATTAAAACTATTGCACAAGTTTATAAGATTGTAGTTTATGCATTTATTGTCAAAGTATTTATCAGTAATACAGTGAAAATGATAGGAAAACTTTGCAATTCGATTTATAGTGTGCGCCCCTAAATTTTCTGTTTGCGCCCCTAAAATTTTAAGTT
>NC_133233.1:27618150-27638150 GCF_040436345.1 Pagrus major | reverse complement strand
AAATAAGACAGACAATGAAAGTTAAAGTGTGTCAAGTGTGCTACAACTCACATCTGCACAGACTTAGTTTGTGTAAGGCGTCCATTTTTTAAGAAATGTTGAAAATGAAAATGTTGAGTAAAATGGATGGTACGGCAGGGTATGATTCAGGGCGTGGCCACCTTGTGATTGACAAGTCGCTACCATGGCGTCCAAATATGGTCACTTCTGGCTCCAAAAGACCAACATGGCGACAGCTGTAGCGCCAAACTTGTTTTATGTTTACAGAGGTAATGAGGTGTTATATTCACACCGTTACCTCCTCATTGAGAAACAAACTCAGAGAAAAAACAACTTAAAGAAAATGTTTGATGGGCAAAATGGACAAAGTTCATTTTCAGATGCATCCACACGCCTTCATCATGTGGTTTCAATGATTTGTCACGTTTTTAGCTACATGAAGAACTGCATTGGCATTTATTGTAATTTAGCAGCTCTTTGTTTGAGTTTGGTCTCTGCTGGTGTTCTCGGTGGTTCAGGAAAGTTAGCTTTCAGCATTATTCTGCTTTCAGTGCTCAGCGTTCAGCAGGCTCATGGTCCACATGTCATTATGGAAAATGCCAGCGCTCTATTCGTTTCAGCGGGGAGCTTTTCATGCCACCAAGTCTAAATGTTGCTGAAGAGAGTTTCTTTAGTCTGGAGGAAAAATGTGTCAGACACAGTTGAACTTTTAATAATGAAAAGCCAAAGGGAATAAAGGCTACTTAACCTTTTCTGGACTGCCTTACGCCTCTTTATCCTCAACAAAACCTTTTTATAACTCATACATCAGAGGCTGAGAAGCTTCCCAGGCTCCAGTGTGGTTGTGGATGTATTGTTTGCTGTCTAAATGCTTCTAGTGTTGCATGCAGCTGTAATATCCTGTGGTCTGAGAGTCTCGTCAGCACTGGTGTCGGTCCAACATCTGTGATCAACGGGTTTAATGTGACTGTCATGGTTTCATTTAGATTTTTAATATCCCAAAGTGTGAATGCTGTTTGTTTACATTATAGTTTTGAAACCTGAAGCCCTGATAGTTTTGAAAACGTGGTGGAGACAGGTCTGTGTAAAGACATGGTGGAGACGGGTCTCTGTAAAGACGTGGTGGAGACGGGTCTCTGTAAGGATGCGGTGGAGACAGGTCTGTGTAAAGACGTGGTGGAGACAGGTCTCTGTAAGGACGTGGCCTGTGCGTACCTGGTCAGGTTTGTACTACTACTTGTTTCCTATGTCAAGTGCATTAACTCAATGTGGTGTTTTTGGATTAGCGTGACTGTGAAGGTCATGTTCGCCACATATCTGAAGCTCAGACGTCCTCTCAGCCTTTTCTCAGCTTTCAACCACATCTCATGAGTCTTCATCAGCACACAGCACCGGTCCAGGTGTAAATCCTCAGTCACATGGTGGCAGCTATATGACGATCTAAACGACCTCAGTTTGTATCCTGTTATCTGAACGTCATTTCTTCAGACTGTCACTGCTTTTAATGGAGTGTGTTAACATCCTGTACTCTGAACGCTGTTTACTTGCTCAGCACTGGTTTCAATTGAGAGCCTCGCTGCTCTACATGCATTTTAAAAGAGACGAGCAGGCTGACAACTGCTCTGGGCTGTTGTAAAATCCCTGTGAAACGAGTTCTCGAGTGGCTCATTACTTAGCTATGTGTGTTGGTGCGGGAAGAAGTGGTGTTGGCTTTGACTCAGACACTTGTTGGCATTCCTCGACAATTGTGCAGAGTGCTAAGTCATGTTCATTTCACCAGCTGTGTCCGAATGATTTATAGCGGGAGGATAATGTGACGCTACAGAAATAGAGCCTGAGGGGGCGTCGGGGACGGAGTCTCAGCAGGACGAGGAGCCCACCGCGGACCCAAGACGTGGGTTTGAGGTCAGCTCCGGATCCGTCCGTCAGTCCCACAGTCGATCAATAGTCTCACTCACAAAGAGAAGACGGCGAACTCACTTCACTCTCACGTCCTCTTCTCTTTGTCTCTCCACATTTTTATCTCACATTTGTTTGTTTTAACTTTTCTGTCTGTGTCCGTCCTCCTCTCTCTCTCTCTGTCTGTCTTCACCTTCTTTTCTCTGATTTCTTTTTTAATCACTTTAACAGCTGGGATTCCTTTTTATGTCTGTTTTCATGTATGAACATTATCGAGAACAAAAACCATGCCAGTGTTTACACTTAGAAAAGCAATTATTTGTGTCCCTGAAGACATTATGTAAAAAATGATAAATCATGTAATGGAAGTGCATTCGTCAACACACTGTGGCGGACAGTAACTGGCATAATGAAACGTACTAATGGATCGGGCTTGTTCAACAGAGATGTTATGAAATTATTTGTGAGGACTAATTACAAACAACAAGCAGGTTTTTATGGCGATATCGCCGGACCGGCCGATGACAGCTGGATATATCTCGTGTTTTTTGTCTGTCAGAGACATTTCAGTCAAAATATTTACACGTTTTATTGGTGAAAAATCCACAAAGAGCTTCCTGATTAATTTCAGGCACAGTTGTGACAAAATCTAATTAGTGAACACAAATGTGAAGCAGGACTGCTTCAGCTTTTGAGACGTGCGCTCTCACTTCAGTCCTCACTGAACGGGATTATGGGACCGAACGTTATTTTTCAGAAAACGTTTTCCAGGATGTTTGGAACAAGTTCAACTCATCACAGCCCACAAGCGAGGAAATTAATTTGCAGCAGCAAATATAAAGTCGAGTCGAGGTGCAGCAGTGCACAGAAGTCACGGTCTGGTTCCAGTTCCAGTATTTTTATTAATTGATGATCAAACAGTCAACATCTTCCTTTATAGCATTGAACTCCTTGGCATATTTTATTTTATCTTATCATTATGTTTATCTTATTTCATGTATTACTCATCTATTTTTGTGTGCACATGTTACTGAGCTCCTGGTGGGATTAATAAAGTTGTCTTTGACGGTTTGGGATGAATACACGTATCGTTACACTTCTAACATGAAGGGAAATGTTATCTACAGATCGTGTCTGAAGGAAAATTGTGAAATTTTCGAGGACTTTCCCAGAATGACAGCATCAAAAAAATCCTGATTTCCATAAATGAAAATGCTCCATCGTCTAAACTTTGACCCAAATTCAAAATAAATGACAGAAAGTTAATTCTCCTGCTGTTGTCACCGTCTTCCTTTTTAAACTGAGGAACAGATTTAACTTTATTCAACTTTACAGTTTTCAGACTTGAGCCTGGTCGTCATTGTGCTTCATCGAGGAACTGAACAAGGTGAGATTTACTCTGAGATCAAACCGCCGGCGTGAGACACAATCGATCAGATCTCACACTCACACCATCACACACACACACTCACACCATCACACACACACACACACACACGCACAGCGACCATCTGCCTGCACGTGTCGGCAGTGTCAACTCATTCTGTGTCAATAAAGCCATTTGTCGATAAATATTCATTTCTCTACGACCACTTCCTCCTCCTGTCTCCGCGGTGGAGTCTGTCGTGTTTAATCTTTCATGCCGACTCTATAATTTACCTCGACATCACCTCTGCTGCTGCCGGACTGTTTACCTCCACTTTACCACACACAGCCAGAGCTGCTGGTGGGTACGGAGGCCCGGAGAGGACAAGAGAGAGAGCAGCAGACTACACAAAACATATATCTAAGTCGTTCACACACACCTTCATGCACTGACGTGTGAGGGGCCGACCTGCTCATCAGGGGCGATGCTGCGTTCAGTAACTTGCCCGAGGATTCGTCAACATGTAGCTGAGGGATCCGAGGATCGAACCAACAACCCACTCTTCCCTCTCAGCTGCCACTAAACCTTCTACACGACTGCTTGAAGGATATTTATTTATGGAGGAGTTCTCGACTCATTAAAATAAACATGTCACGATAGGATCCAACTGCCAGCGACACTTGAAACCTCCTCATCTTTCTCTGTATTGCAGAAACTTTTAATTAGTCTCCACTGATTGAAATGTTTTTCCTCAATTACAAACAAAACTGCCTCCACCTTCACTGCGTCAGGCTGGAGGCAGAAAAATGGAAAAGTCAAAGAGATGAAAGCAAAAACCATCGACTCATGTTTGAGTTTTAGATGAAATGAATTAAACCAGATTTCTTCTTCATGAGTAAAAAAACCTGCTCTCTCTCTCTCTCTCTCTCTCTCTCTCTCTCTCTCTCTCCTCTAATTTGTCCTCCGGTTACCCATGATTCATTGTGTGTGTGTGTGTTTGTGTGTGTGTGGTGGGAAGGTTCGGTCCGTCAGCACAGATGACATATGAGAGGGGGGGTCATGATCAAGATGGTCGGCATTATCCTGTCTGAGGGAGTTGGACGTAGGCAGGAAGAGAAGGTCAGCGTGTCGGCTCGGATGCTGTTTTTCTTCGGGCTCGTTTGTTCTCACGCAGTCGCTCGCTCACTTCATCTGTGTGCAGCTCAGGTGTCGCTCGTCCTTTTGTGTGTGTGTGTGTGTTGCTGCTAAGAAACTCTTTAGATATTCAAGTATCTGCGTGTCAGCTTCCATCCCAGCAGACCGGATCTCCCTCGGTATTGTATTTTAATTTGTGTTCCTTAACACCATCTCGCCTTGTTCTCCAGCCTACACCTCTGTGTTTCTCCTGTGCTGCCGTGACCCAGTTCCACCCCGAGGGATCGATGAAGTTCATTTCATCCTTCCAGTGTGGGCTGGTCTGATAACTGAGCGTCCAGCTTATTCATCCTCCTCTTCCTTCCTGTCACAAACCACTGAAACTCTCCGTGTGTTCCTCGAGCAGCGCAAGAACGTAAACTTTTACAGTGACGACGGAGGAAGAGGAGGACGGAAACCAAGTTTTTAACCTCCACATGGTGTTTTTAATGTCAAAATGAGCCATCAACGCCCTGAAACTGTAGTGTGCTAATGACAGCCAGGGTGTCATACATAACATAAGGAACCAGGACAGCCCTGTATCCATATTTGGCAGTTTTGAAAAGATGATGTTGACCAAAGGATCTTTAAAACCTCCAGAGAAAACTTGTTAACAGCGTCTGTCATCACCCTGTTTATCAGACAAAGGACACCAGATCATAAAGACAATTAGACAATAGTGAGTGAGAAACCTCGAGTGCTCCCTGCACAGACGATGAGGAACTGAAGCTGTGAAATCCACCTGTGCTCTCTTCAAACCAAACTCCATTCATAAAAACACTAATTTTACCACGCAGAACACAGCAGCTGGTCTCACCTTGCATCGATTAGTTTGTATCTTGTGTTTTAACGCATTAATTAGTCTTAACGGGCCGGACTGGAGCCCGGGGACAGTGAGCTGAGGTGAACCAGGTGAAAGCGACAAGTCATTTATTGGTCACATCCCTGGTGTGTTAAAGGTCCAACTTGTAAGATCGTTCATTGCCGAGTCTCATCGTCACTCGTCACATACGAGGGCCAGTCCAACCTACAGACCCAAAGCATCAGTAGATGACCAACTGAACTGGAGTCAACTTCCTTACAAGTCAAGCCTTTAAGGAGTCCTGCAGAGCTTTAACAGTTCTCAATAAAACCTTTAAATCCAGTCTGACGGGCAACCAGTGAGGCAAGGAGGTGAGTAATACATGTCTGTAAAGGAGCTGCAGACTGGAGCAGGACAACAGCTGACGTGACCGCAGACTTCTTCATATCTGGTCACTCCACCAGTCATCTGTAGCTCAGTGGAAGTGTTGTTCCACGCCCGGTTTTTCTTCAGGTTGTCCTTATAGGAGGCTAACGCTGTGTTGTACGGCTCCGGCTACTCAGACGCCAACATAATCACCTCCTCCATGTTTGCTTCAGAGCTGCCCGCCATTTCCACAGTTTCCACAGACTTGCGTGTTTCCTCCTCAGAGCAGAGCGGAGAGTCGCTGCTGGGACGCTGCTGAAACGTGGAGCAGCCGGTGGAAACACGAGCGTTGTCTAGAACAGCTGGCGACAGGATCGTGGCCTTAACATGACGGAGACGGGCCCGGTGGTCTCGCCGTGGTGGAACCTGCTTCCCCTCTGCTGCCCTTCCCCTAAAGTTTTATTGCATTTTCAACAAACTGAAGATGAGAGATGGTTTTCTGATGAAGACCAAAAAAAAGGCCACTGTGATGATCTCAGCAGGATGAAATAAAAGGAGCAATGATCTTCTTAAGAATCCTACCTGCCTGTCCTGTTTCAGGTTTGGTTTTGTGCAGATGCAGATATTTAATCGTAAATGCTCAATGGGCCGGTACAGATGACGTGATGATGTCACTGTGCTGGTGCTGATAAAAGTATCTGTACTTCACTGTATATTCAACACAGATCAAACTGCAGAAATGAAGAGGGGTATTACTTCTGTCCCTCGTGTCTCTTAGCGCTCAGTACAAAAACAAAAGAATCACAAGTGCTTTAGAGCGGTCTTTTATCAGCACGCACACACACACACACACACACACACACACACACACACACACTTATCTCCCTGTGGACTGGGGTTTAGGTAGTGGAAGCCTCTTTTGTGTCTCTGGCTGAACATTGGACAGATGTCACATTCACAGCCTCCCGGAGAGCTCATAACTCAAACTAAACACACCCACAACACACACACACACACACACACACACACACACACACACACACGTGCACTCAGTCCAAGTCAAACCCCCGCTTTGAAAAATGTTTTCAATATTGCAGTTGAGTTATTGATCAGTGCAGCTTTTAACATAATGTTTCAACCATTTATAACGGGGGGGGGGGGGGGGGGGGGGGCTCAGGCCTTTATGGCACATGCACAAACACACACTTAAAGCTGAACACACACACAGAGACAGACACACACACACACACACACACACACAGTTGGAGGTGCATCAAAAGAAACTAAGCTCTCAAACACACACACAGAGTTGGAAATGCATTGAAACAAGCAGCATTGAATGCTAAACTAATTTAATGGGACACACACACACACACACACATACACACACACACACACGCACACACGTACACAGTTGGCAGTGCGTCGACATGGCGACCACCAGCAGTGAACGCTAGGTTAATGGAATGATGAATATCAGCGATGTGACGCAGCGTATTCCAGGAAAATCAACCCCCTCGGCAGCTATTTCCTCAGAGTCGGGTCAGGCCATATTTCTCGCCTAACTGCTCCGATGACAGCAGAGACTTTGTGAGACGAAGCTGGGTCAATGATGATTAAAGCCGCACCTCCACCTTTTGAATCTGCGCCTGTATTTTCTTGTCACATTAGGAGGCGAATAAGAGTTGTTTTCCACTGATAATGGGAACACGGCTGCGTGGCACTCAGAGCTCGAGGCTGAGACTGAGATTATCAGAGGTTATAAATGAGCATTTTTTAGGTTTCATCAACGTGTGATCTGCTGAATAATCAATGTTTCGATTAAAGGAGGGAAGTAACAAAGTACAAATACTTCATTACTGTCCTTCAGTACATGTTTCAGGTATCTGTACTGTACCTGAGTGTCTCTGAGTCTTTCCCTCTCTACATCTGAACACAAACATCTGAACTTTCTCCTCCTCACAGCTTCAAACAGCCTCGTTGCTTTTGTTTGGAATGGGGAGAAAAGGCGTGTTAGTGTCTCGTATCTGCAGAGAGTTTCTTATTTTCTCTCTTTGTTGCTGCTCGGACGCTTTACCAACCCAACATGTGGCTGTTTGACGTCCTGGGAATGAGACTCAACTATCAACTATCTTTGTGGTGCGTTCAGGAACAGCTGGGACAAATCCTGCTGACTCTACCTTTAACTTTAATAGTCTTTGAATTATATTAATATGACGTGAGCTTCAGTCAGCTTTGACCACAAATGTCCTTCAGAGGGAGACTTTTTACTCTGATACTCTGAGTACATGACAGAGCCTGTACTCTATTACTTTTACTGGAGTAAAGAAGCTGTACTTCTACTTTTACCAGAGTCTGTTGCTGCTCGGGACCCAAACACGATCATAGAAACGTACAAGCGGTGAGTAACACAGAGGAATAGACCAGCACACGTTACACATTAACAACAGTTAATATCAGGTCGGTGGTTTAAATCTCATCAGTCACTTTGTAAAGTGAAGAATGTGAACGCCACTTGAATTAAACTTCTTAAATACAGCTTTAGTTGCCAGAGGGACTTCATAGCGCCTCCTGGAGCTCAAAGGCTCAAACTGGCAGAGGAGAGGATGAGACTCATCTGCCAGGATATTCATCGCCTTCTTCCTCGTCCAATCAGTAAAAAACTGAGTCAAGGGCTTTTTGGTGTTTGTCCAAGAAAAGGGTCAGAGGAGGGTTAGAGGCTCAGGTCTGATTCCTCAGAGAAAAAACCCATTCTGTACATTCAATGTTCTGCTGCAGCCATTTATTAAATACATATTATATATAATAATGATGATATTTCAGGTTAATTCCATTAAACCTTTTAAAAGACACTCCTTGTGCAGAACTTGCCTGAGAATATCATGTTTTTAAGTTTTCTTCAGTATCAAAGTGATCCAGTGAAAGTTGTCTGTACATCCATGAGTGCACTGCTAACAGGAAATGCTAACAGCTAATTCTGCAAAGTTTTAATTGAGTTTTAGAGTATTTTCAATTTTCTTTGGTTGTTTTTCTGTTTTAAATCATCTCCAGCTGCAGAACGCTGCAACTCTGTTTTATTGTGAAGCTCCAGAAATGTTCTGTGGACGACGAGACTTCACCTGACTTTATATCATCAGGAGGAGATGATGACTGGATTCACATTTTAAATATTTGTGTTGTTTTTCTGTTTTCTGTGTTTCTGATCGGCAGACGATCCGCTTTCTGACTCAAATGTATTGAGAGGCACAAAATGGAGCTACGTGACAATGTGATTTTTCTAAAACTCTTCATAAATGTTTCGGACTGGGTGACAAAAATAAATATTACAGTATTTTTGAACCAATCCTTCGATATCGATATTGTAGGGATAAGTATTGGTAGACTTCTGATCAATAATCATCAGTCATGTGGATATAATGACTAAGTGGATAAAGTATTAAAACAAGTAGAAGAGTCTGCCGAGTTCAGAAATGACATCACTTCACTGTAATGAGCCTTTAACAGCAGAATCAGACTAATGAGCCGCAGCTTATTTACTCGTACTCCTCCTACACTTCAGATGAACTGTGTTGTGTGTGTTGCTTCACAGACGAAGTTAAGTTGAGGTTATCATCATAATAAGCGGTGAGGAGAGAGGCAGAGCTCTCAGCCTGCGCTCCAGTTGGTTGGTGACCAAAACAGTGAGATCACAGAGACGAGCAGCCAAGCTGAGCTCGCTTCATGTGAGGGTTCAGGCCCACCAGCTCGGAGCAGATTGCAGCTCCTTCACGTTCGAAAGGAGCCAGCTCCACCTGAGCTGATCAGGATGCCTCCTGGACTCATCCCGGCTCCTCCCTGTGGAGGTTTTTCCGGGCGTGTCCGCCTGGGATGCGACCCAGAACACACTGGCGTTTATAAGTCCCATCTGGCCCGAGAACGACCCGGGACCCCCAGGAGGAGCTGAAGGACGTGGATGAAGAGAAGGACGTCTGAGCCTGCTGCTCCCAAAAACTTCAACCAAAGGAAGCAGCGGAAAACGGATGGATGAAGAAATCTCTGGACTCTGGTTTCACCGAGCTCCAGTTCGTTCCTCTGTCATCATCACTGACGATCCCAGGCATAGAAATCAGCTGCTAATCATGTGGGAAGTGAAGTTAACTGTTACCATTCATGTAACACAGTCGAGTCCAGAGTAAACTCAAAGCTGTTGTTGCAACATGTGGAGCACAGAAATGGCTTTGAGCTCTTTTTGAAGGTTATAACCTGTTTTTATTCATTTAACTCGTTTAAATGTTTTATGCAAACATCAGCCTGCAGATGAGCTGTAACTGCTCCTGTCGGCTCCACATCACACAGCCTGACATGGTCCAGGTTCACATGTAATAACAACATCAGTGAAAATGACACTTAGCACATGTTTTCATGAGGAAATATTCAGGCGCCTGGTAAAAATCTGTCCTGTTCTGAGCTCAGAGTGGCCTGCCTGAGAGTAACAGCAGCATTAAACTCATTATAGCTCTTTATTTCCTTCTTCACACTAACTTTGTGCAGATAAAAGAGTCAGAAACAAGAGCTGAGCTGGAAAACAGACTATTCAAAGAGCACAGCACAGAAAACTACATCAAGTTTAGGGCTTTACAAACTGATATAAACTATATATTACTGGATCTGAACTCTCATTGGCTACAGGATGCATCAATCATCTGGAGGCTGGTGTGTGATTGGCTCAGGAGAGAGGAGGAAGAAGAGAGAGTGGCTCACTGGTCTACACCATCACTCATTGGCTGTTGTAGGCTCGAGGGCGGGCATAGACACTCATATTTCCTTAAATGAGCTGTCAATCAAAGGGCGGCCATCTCAGGATCTCCGGTGTAGACGAAGAATGATGTCTGATGTGAAATGACGGGAGTTTTCCGACAGGTAAAGGGTTAAAAAGCATCTGTGATGGCAGTGTTTGCCGTTGTGTTTTGGACTTCATGTGTTGGAATAGATTCACTGGACATTTGGGAGTTGAGCTCCAGTTTGTGCGTCTGTATTTTCATGTTCTGCACTGATGATTATATTCCAGTCATGGAAAGAAGCGGATCATTTTGTCAAAGTAAAGTTAAAGCCAGCAGGTGTTTGAATCCATCCGGCTCATCCCGTCTGCGTGAGGCCCAGTTTAACCTGTGTTTTCTTAAGATGCTCCAGTGAGAGAGACGCAGCTCGTGAAATGAGTTAAAATTCCTCATCACCGCAGACAAAAGGGAATATTTTTAAAGGACAGAAAAGTCTTTGAGGATTTTTTGGACGCGTTTTCAAAAACATGTTTGGAGCTTCTTTGTATTCTGCTCGTTTTTCAGCAAAATATTGGCTCCAGTAAATCTGCGACTGGAACACAGTGACGAGTGCCAAAGTCTCAAATGCAAAAATGATGATTAAATGACAGGTACAGACTGGGACCGTGATTATGTAAACCACATTAAAGCAGAGCACATTCAGGATGAATAAACCAAGTGGGACTGCTTGGATGCTGTCCTGGTAAATCAGCAGGAGGAACAGGAGAACCGGGCTGCTGGCCTCGGGGTCCCTCTGCCTCCTAACAGCCTCGTATCACTTCCTCTCAGCGCAGAACGACTTCCTCCCGCTGACCTCGCGGGTCACGTGCTGCATGCCAACAAGCTCCAGTAACGAGAGCCCCTAACGACGGCCGCTAATTAGCATCCCTAACGAGGCAGCCCGTCGGCCGGCTGTCATTCCTTATCGTTGCTGCGTGCCGGGCCGTGTGTTTGGCATGTCGGAGGCATGTCAGCAGAATACTGACCGGGCCGAGGTGACGCCGGCTCACGTGACAAACTGCACGCACAGATTTTTTAGGTCACATCCACATTTTTCCTCTTTTCACACAAACACAGCGTCTAACAGAATATTAACTGGTGAAATGATCTGTCAGCCCGCTCTCCTTCCCGTCCAGGCAGTTTCAGACTAATTAAAGGCGCGACAGTTGAATCTGGCTCTTCTCACTAAAGACCGAGTGAAATCAGTCCAGTCGGTGGGTTTCCGCTCAGCAGGTTTCCCTCGTTTGAATTAGAGCATTAGAGTTTTTCTATCATTCAGTTTTTATGTTTCATTTCGGATCTGAAGCGAAAACAGTTTGTGTGCAGAGCATCATTCTCACCGCGAGCCAGAGCAAACAGAGAAAAAGAGACGGAAATGGTGAAACTAAAGAGGAGTTTGAGAGGATTCAACACCACCAGAACTTCTCTCAATACAAAGTTTGAATTCTGCAAGTCGAAGTCCGAGGAGGACACAGTTCACCCTCCAGTTCGCTATCAGCTGCAGTGACCTCACTGAGATTTATATTAAACAATACAATCAATCTGATTTCATCCACTGATCTGTGTGTTTGTGTTTCTTTACATTTATTACTTTAAAAAGAGTGAAAACTTGAGAGAGGCGGCGCCGTTACACAACTTTCAACTGGCATTACACTATTGTCTCGCTGTAAATGATCATTGTGCAGAAAATCCTGATGTCAGTGTGACGTCTGGAGACAATGACTCCATCCACCTACAGACTGCTGCACTACAAACCTCACTTCAGTCTGACATTCGGTCTGACACCAGGCCGGACGCTTCCTGGGAAATGAAGGTCGAACTAAAGAAGCGCAACCAAAACAGGAAGAGGCATCGTTTTCACCGGTCACCATCCTCAGGTAACGGTGGAACAATAAACCTGCCGACTGATTAATACAACCGGCTGTTTTTCTGACTGTTCACAGATCAGGGTTTCTAGATCACACTGCACAGTCGTAACTTGTAACTACAGTTATCAAATAAATGTAGGGGAGTATCTCAAAATTGTACTTCAGTGCTTGAGTAAATGTACTTAGTTACATTCCTCTGGATCAGACTGCTGATGACAACAGGCGCTGACCAGCTGCTCACCTCAGCATCGAGCTTGCTAACAGGAGCTAGCTGCCCGGATCAGGTCAAACACAAACGTTACTTTAATAAAATCAAATATTTAAAACTTTATTGGTTCATCAGCAGCGAACGAACAGACTGAACTGTTCTCACTCGCAGCTCAAGAGTTCAGATCAGGACACAGAACCCGAACATCTTAATAATACATCAGTCCGAGCACTTAACTCCAGCTGATAAATCAAATGAAACCCTCCTCGTCCTCGTCCTCAGCATCAATTACACGTTCGCTGGAATCGTTCATTTGAATCTCAGACGTTTGTTTGCTCTGTGGCCCCGCCCCTCGGGCAGACGGCGTCCCCGGCCTCGTCTAAAGAGAGATTAGACGAGGCTGGAGATTTCCTTGTAGCTGTTCTGAGGGGAAGGAGGCTCCTGATGACGGAACGTGACGTCAGGCGCTGGTTCTGGTCTAACATGAGTTAAATGTCAGACTGAATAATGGAGCGAAACAAAACAAAGATTCAGTCTCATTTTCTTTTTTCTTCTGCGCGACACAAACTAAACAACAACCGGTTTGTGACGCTAATCTGGAACTAAATGTTCCCAAAACACATGCGGCACTCTGCTAATGAAGCCTGTGATTGTGTGTGTGCAGCTGGTTGTATGAGTCGCACCGTGTCAGTGTGTGTGTGTCAGAGCGGGTTAGCTCAGTGACCTTTGCCCCTCGGGTTCGGCAAATCAGCATCATGCGTGAGCAGAGCAGCTTCAGCACAGGAAGCAAACAACACTGTGATCACCGTCACTGTCATCACTGCTCGCTCGCTCGCTCTCTGTCTCTTGGCTGCTAACTCCGTCTCTCTCAGCACCGTTGACTCACTGCGACTCGGCACAATGAGGAGAAATCTTTCACCATCTCCGTCTCAAAACCAACGTGACGAACGTCCACGTCAGAAGAAGTTGATCCACGTCGTCGGCTCTGACACAGAAGGGCACCAATGCTTTTATTTTGGAGGGTTGGAGGATACAGCTATTTTATACATTTGGACCCTGTAAGGACAATTGTTCATCTCTTCTTTTGTTGGTTGAAGCTGAAATATCCCAGCTGTCATTGGTATTTTAAGCCAAAACAAGTGTTTTTGTGCTTTTGTGAAATTAATCAACCAAAAGAAAAGTTTCAACACATCTGTGAGTTGCAGAAACGTACGGTGCCAACATTATTTCTGGTGTTTGGGTTGCCGTGGTGGGAAGTAACGAAGTACAAATACTTCATTACTGTACTTCAGTACATGTTTCAGGTATCTGTACTGTACCTGAGTGTCTCTGAGACTTTCCCTCTCTACATCTGAACACAAACATCTGAACTTTCTCCTCCTCACAGCTTCAAAACAGCCTCGTTACTTTAGTTTGATGCATTTGAGGTGAATTATGGATTATTGTTATTTGGCGTCATCGCACGCCGCCTCCCCAACATCACCAGACTGATGTCGACCTATCAGAGCACATCACTCACGGCAGACGCAGCGAGACGAAAGACGTAAAAGACGTGAACAGACAGAGAGGGAGGCTGAATGGGGAGAAAAGGCGTGTTAGTGTCTCGTATCTGCAGAGAGTTTCTTATTTTCTCTCTTTGTTGCTGCTCGGGACGCTTTACCAACCCAACATGTGGCTATTTGACGTCCTGGGAATGAGACTCAACAATCAACTATCTTTGTGGTGCGTTCAGGAACAGCTGGGACAAATCCTACTGACTCTACCTTTAACTTTAATAGTCTTTGAATTATATTAATATGACGTGAGCTTCAGTTAGCTTTGACCACAAATGTCCTTCAGAGGGAGACTTTCTACTCTGATACTCTGAGTACATTTCAGAGCCTGTACTCTATTACTTTTACTGGAGTAAAGAAGCTGTACTTCTACTTTTACCAGAGTCTGTTGTTACACAAGTATCTGAACTTCTCCTGGAGGACAGATGTTTGTCTCCTCAGGATGAACTTAATAATCTTGATGACCCTCTGACTTCATTCAGCTCCAGAATCTTGTCATCATAATTTGTTTTATGAGAAAATACCTGCAGGAAAATAAAACATTCCCATCAGCCTCAGCTTTACTTCCTGCTGGCTGAAGCTGTGAAGCAGAGTTTCAGGAGCAGAACTGAACTGAACTTTTTTATCTGTTGGTTTCTTCCTCGACTTTTACCTTCCTCTCTGCATCTCTTCGCTCTCTTATCACCTCCTCCTCCTTTCTTCTCTTTGCTTATCTTCCCTTGTACTTTATAATTACCTACATTTTAGCCCTTTTCTCTCTTTCTTTCTGCCTGTTTGAATCAGTTTCTTCTTCTTCCTCCCTCCCTCTCTCCGTAGAGATTATAAGATCTTTTTCTTTCCTGGTTTTGCCCGCCCCATCTGTCTCTTCTCTCATTCTGTCTCTCTTTTCTTTCGTCTCTCTTCACATCCCATTATTCCTCTCTGTTATCTGCTCCACCCTCCTATGCCCTCGCTCCATCTTCCTATCCTTCTGTTTTTCCTCTCCACTCCTTCTCTTCCTCCTGTCTCCTCTAATACCCCTCCGTCCATCTACTTCCTCATTTATCTTCTTCCCTCCGTCCGTATCTGCTCTTCCTTTTTCTCTTTCGCCCTGTCCTCCTTTCTGCTTCACCTCTCCTGAACCTCCTCTCCTTCCTCGTCTTCCTCCGTCTCTCCCTGTAGCGTATTCCCTTCACCGAGCTACGTGTCCGTTAGCTTCCTGACTTCTGCTCTCTGTTAGCCTGCTAGCTGTGCGTTTCCCGACACAGGTTTCACATGGCATGGTCAGCTAGCTCCAGGCTAACTCAGGCTAACTGTTTTTCCCGCGAGGCAACACTTCTGTGAGTTGGATTTCAGTCACACACACACACACACACTGGGTATATGTCATAGCGGTGTCATTCAGAGTCTGTCAGCGTCGTGCTCTCAGCGTGGACAGTCAGCACAGACACTAGTCCTTTCTGACATGTCACACAACACTGCCCAACATGCTACCGGCAGCGAGATTCAAGGAGACGATGAGACGCAGCAGCAGAGCTTCTCTCTGCGGCAGGAAGCTCGGCCAAAACTCATTCAGACGAGAGAGAGAGAGGAGACTCAGGATGGAGCTGGTTCAATGAATTACTGCATACGAAAAGATTATTGTTGGTTTTATAAACCTTAAAACATGTTGGAGAGAAGAAGTTACCGCGCTTATATTCAAGGACTTGAGAGAGACTGTTTAAAAATACAGTACGTAACATTTACTCATCAAAATGTCTAAAACCAATTTGACCTTTGTTCTACATGTTGTTGAGTTGTGTTCTCACATCATCCCTGATGTTTCATCTGGTCGTCTGTGGCTGTAACTTCAGGAGAGAGTCAGAGAGAGAGGAAGGAAGTCTGAGAGCGAGACCAAACACAACCAGAAGAAAACTTTAACACATCAGAGAGTTGAGGTGAAGCTCTGAGTGAAGTCAGCACTCAGCAGAGACTCTGGTTCTGGTTCTGGTTCTCTGTCTCCTCTCTGTAACGTTACGTTCATGAAGTAAAGTCCATTTCCCCTCCAGCTCCAGTCAGCAGTCAACATTACAGAACAGAACCGCCCGACAGTGGAGGTCACCTCCGGATCACTGCTGCAGTCAGGCTGATAAACAGGAGTGAAGATAAATCCACAAGTTCAAAAGTAACTCTGAGCTCTCCTCCCGTCGGTGAACGGCTCCAGATCAGAACAGAATCTGTCTGGATCTGCACCTGATTCTCCCCACACAACACAAACATCTGTTTCATTTTGATGGAGAGCCCCCTGGTGGCGGAAAATACATATCGGTTCTCTATTTCTACCACGTCTGGTAACATGACCTCCAACGCTTCAGAAGTTTCTTACTTTTTAACCTATAAAGGCTGTTTTTGCAGGTTTTCTGGAGGCCTGTTCAGGGTAAAATATGTCTCTTTTGTCAACTTCACTATCCTGTGAGTAGAGACAGGCGACTACATGAAACACACCGTTACCTTGAGTAAACTTTCTCTGGTTTGAACATTGTTGGAAACATTTGGGATGATGTAAGTACAACTCAACAACATATAAAACAACTTTAGACATTTTAATGCAGGAATGTTACATATTATATCTTTAAACCTGAACTACTTCTCCCTGCTGAGTCTCAGCATCACGTCGACCCTTTAGTGTCCAACCAGATGTGTCAATCCAACAACCAATCATCAGCTTTGTGAAACTTCTTCCTTTATTACCACTTTTTGACCGATCAGCTCAGAATTATTGAGTCCAAAAAACATTGGTATTTCGTCTCCACCCACTCGGGATTAACCCGACAGATAAACGTTCAGCCTCCGGAGCAGCTCCACCTCTGAGCAAAATATTTGCAGAACTAAAGACTCAAGCTGCTGTTTATTTGGTTTCTCTCTCACAGATGAGACGCCGACGCAATGAAGCCAAATCTGTTTCCATCTTTATTCTGTTTACATTTTCTAACAGCTCCAAACACTCGGCAGTCTGAGAAATATGCTTTTTTTTCTGCTTCTCAGTTGCTCTCAGACTCAGATGAATATGAATGAAAGCCAGAACGTCTCGGTGGTTATTGAAGGTTGTAAGTGACAAGCCGTCGTGTTCGATGAGTGACGGGAAAAACAAAGAGGCGGTGATGTGTTTGTCTCTTTCTCGCTGACAAAACAAAAAGCTTTTCACACTCGCGTTTCTCAGCTTCATGCTAGTCGAAACCTCAGGCGACAGAACGCTCACAGATATCGCTGTAATCGTTTCTCTGTTCACACTTGTTATGTTAAATAAAGGTTTCCAGTAAGATCTGGGTACGTTGAGGATCGTATCCCAGGGCTGATGGATGATGGTGATGTTTAACAGGAATCCAGATGTGGTTTTCATGTGTGCAATGCAGGCTGGGATGGTTTCAGGGGTTCAGGGTTTTATAAAGTCAGGCGATAAGTCTGAAGGCTTCAACATAATGTCAACTCCCTCAAGAACCTTTAGACAGAGCAAACTAAAAATGTCTGTTTTTCTTGCTTTACCTCAATTCTTTCTGTTATAAACCTCCTCACACCCAGACATGTAATCCACATGGAGACATGTTGAATGATTAAATGAGTGCTCAACTGATCAACCATCACGCTCCTGTAACACCGTCAAGCTGACAATGGACAGTTTTAATAATACTGATCAAAATCGATGCAGCAGAAGCCTACATGTCCTACATCACCCACAATGCAACCTGAGGAGGAGCTACAGAGGTCTGGTCAGCTCAGACACACCGAACCAAAACAAAGAACTAACTGTGACGAAGGACGACTGTTGCATCGCCTCACAAAAAGCTGCACTTGAACGCACCACAAAGACAACAGCTGCTGGTCGACTAGCTCGAACACTCTGCGCCTGCATGAGAGGAAGTACCTCTCCTACCTGCAGGTAGTGGGAGTCTGTATTTGTGTGAAATCATTGACACTACGATGACTCAGGAGGCTTTTTCCATTTTTCTTCTCATGCACTGATTCTCTTCGCTGAACAGCCAATCAGAGTCGACGAAGAGCGTTTCTTCACACAGAGGCTAAATAGTGTGATGGTGCAGGACACACCGCAAGAACTCGAGCCAGAGACGTTCACCAACGGTCCTGATACAGTTGGTTTCAGGCCGCGACTCCACACCAACAGATGTGTTCCATCTGGAGACACTAAAGCTTCATGTATCTTTAGAAACTTGTATTTTATTTTTTGACAGACTTTAATGCAAGAACAACAAGCTTCTTTGCACATTTCTTGCCTGAGTTAACGATCACCGAGCAACACGTTCCAGCTGCCGTCACTCCAAACCCTCCCATCCTCCAACACGCTCCCCCCTCAGCGGGGAGGACGGTCCGGCTCACACGTCCACATTTCAGCTTCTGAAAACCGAACATGTAAAGAGAAAACGTGCACTCACCCTGCGTCGCTGCCGTTCCCACAGATTAAGGCATCCTTGGCTCCCTCCACCTTGTAGAAGTTATCTGGAAGGAAAGAAATTAAAATGTCACTTCAGACTCCAGTTTCTGATGAAGCTTAAAGAAATCGTCCTGCACACCTCCACCCTCCAAAACCACGTCTCCTGACTCTCCTGTTAGTTGGTTTCTGTAACACGTGTCAGTAGTGAAGTTAAGATGGAAACAAAATATGAAGGTGTTGCTCTGCAAGTTGATTCTGTGGTGCTCCTAAATTTGTGCTGCTTGCAGAGAAAGTTGCCCTTTAAATGTGAAGTGTTCATGTTTTCACTGGTGTGAGGAAACTTCAACATAAGAATCATTTTGTCTTCATAGTTTCCTGACACCGTACATGTCAGAGTGTTTCAGGTGAGTTCAGGTGACTTCCTGTTCAGCTCTCTGTCTCAGTCTGTGTTACAGTCGGATCAATAAACTCATCAAGCTCCTCTCGTGGGTTTTGGCTGGTTGGACGCCGTCCGACCAAAACCATTACCGCGACTCGCCGAGCATTTATTCAACACTCAAATCTAACCACAAGCCATTTTCCAAGTACATTAAAACACATTTGCCATCATCACATGGAGTGCTCCGGTACTCCTCCAGGCCAAACACACCAGAGTATCAGACACAACAAGTTCAAAGCTTTTAATGCACGTCGGCAGGAAGAAAACAAGTGCTTCTTAACTTCTGTTGTGGTTAGGATGAATTCCAGAGGACGGGATTAATGTGTTTGACCCACGGCGCTGGAGACGGGCGGATATCTGCGGTTTACTCAAGGCTGCTCTGACTGTCGGGAATCAAACGATAAACATTCTGATGGAGTCTTCAAAATGATGCAGTGTGAAGACAATCACGTCAAGTGGACGAGTTTTATACAGTTTCTGTGCTTAAAGAGAAAAAGAAGAATCCAAAACATCTGTAAATTAAACCCTGGAGGCCAAAATCACACTATGAGAATAACTTCTAAAGTAAGAGTGAAGTTTTATCTGACAAACCAGCAACAAACCAACTTTCATCTGTTCTTTCTCTGGACTACAGTAAAATCAAGACCAAGACCGAAGTTAAAATCAGATCCTCCCGTCATAATACTGATCGTCTGACCGTGTAACGTGACCGTGAAGTTTTTTCTTGATTCTCCTCTGAATGAGTCATTTTACTGCCACGAGACAGATGTGTCAACAGTCCTCACATCTGTCCTCCAGGAGAAGTTCAGATACTTGTGTACAAACAGACTCTGGTAAAAGTAGAAGTACAGCTTCTTTACTCCAGTAAAAGTAATCGAGTACAGGCTCTGACATGTACTCAGAGTATCAGAGTAAAAAGTCTCCCTCTGAAGGACATTTGTGGTCAAAGCTAACTGAAGCTCACGTCATATTAATATAATTCAAAGACTATTAAAGTTAAAGGTAGAGTCAGTAGGATTTGTCCCAGCTGTTCCTGAACGCACCACAAAGATAGTTGATGGTTGAGTCTCATTCCCAGGACGTCAAACAGCCACATGTTGGGTTGGTAAAGCGTCCCGAGCAGCA
>NC_133233.1:27572520-27615550 GCF_040436345.1 Pagrus major | reverse complement strand
GCTGGAAGTGTCCTGACGTCTGGTTAGAGATCCAGTGGTTCATGTTGGCAGATGTTGGTCTGTGGCCTCTCTGTAATGTAACGTGATGATACGTATGACAGTGAAACAGCAACATAAACCAACGAGTTACTGATTAACAGACTTTCTCTCTGCTGTAATCTATTACAAAGTGTTCTGTTTTCATTTTAATCTTTTCCTCCTGAACCTCCGTCTGACCTCGTCCTCCAGCTCTCACAGGGAAATAAATTCCTGTGGAGGTAATTACCTGCTCCGCTGTAAGACTGGAGGAGGGAGGAGGAGGAGGGAGGAGGAGGGAGGGGGAGGAGGTAGAGGAGGGAGAAGGAAGGAGGGGGGAGGAGCTGCAAGCGGCTGAATTACCCACAATTCCCCTGGTTATTTGTAGGGATGGAGGTGGAGGGGGAGGAGGAGGTAGAGGGGGAGGAGGGAGGGGGAGGAGGGGGAGGAGGTAGAGAGGGAGGAGGAGGAGGAGGGGGAGGAGGTAGAGGGGGAGGAGGGGGAGGAGGTGGAGGGAGGAGGAGGAGGAGGTGGAGGAGGTGGAGGGGGAGGAGGAGGTGGAGGAGGGGGAGGAGGAGGAGGTGGAGAGGGAGGAGGAGGAGGAGGTGGAGAGGGAGGAGGAGGAGGAGGAGGAGGAGGAGGAGGAGGAGGAGGTGGAGAGGGAGGAGGAGGAGGAGGTGGAGAGGGAGGAGGAGGAGGAGGAGGAGGAGGAGGAGGAGGAGGAGGAGGAGGAGGAGGAGGAGGTGGTAGAGGAGGTGGAGGAGGCTGAGAAACACTGCTGCTCAGAAGAAACTCCAGCTGATCTGAACTGATGCAACGATTCATGTCGACTCTTCTTCTCTCATTAGATTCATGTTGACACCAAATCTGTCTTTGTCCCGATCACACCGACGGACGTTCAGGAGAGGAAGAGTCGTCCTCTTCATCCTCGTCTTCATCCTCGTCCTCGTCTTAGTCCTCTTCGTCCTCGTCCTCGTCTTCGTCCTCGTCCTGTCATCAGACCGCTCTCGACCATCAAACCCTCACAGAGTCTGTCCTCCTCTCAGCCAATCAGACGACACGCTGAAGGATGACATCACACAGGTCTGAAGGGTCGACTCAGGTAAACATCAGACTCAGAAGGAGGAAGGTGTCATCAATCAGCTGACGATGATTCACCTGAAAGTTTGTCTCTGCTCACACATCAGCAGACGACCTGTCGTCCTCATGACTCATTTTAATAAAGTTACATTTATTAATTCCAGCCGAGCTCAATAATCATCTGCCTTCATGAAAACAAGACGATGTTCATCAGAGATTCATCACAGCTGCTCATCTGTGAGGACGAGTCCGACACAGATACTGACCACACGTTCCAGCCGTGTTCGTGGAGACAGAACTCAAACACAACCAGAACACTTTCACAGCGTTGTGACAACGTCAAACTGAACTTCAGAACACAAAGTTTTGATCAACATTGTCCACATTTATTCTGGTGGTTGGGTTTCCACCACTGTTAGCTGCTAATACAACATCTGAACAGTAAAGCTAACATGCTAGCTTCCTGAGCAGTGGATCCAGTGGAACAAACAGATGTCTGGTTTGTGTATTCTGGTCCATCAGAGGAACAAACTGCCTCCTTTAATTAACGCAGCCTGGAAACCCGCGACTCTAAAGATCGAAGGTTAAACTGCGGCTGACACGCAGCATCCTAAACAGGAAGTGGACACCTGGAGGCATACCGAATGAGTCGGCTCAGATTTACTATTCTTCTTCTTCTGCTTGTTATTTAAGTCACAGGTTTCACACCGAACACAGTGATCCTGAAGCTGCTCGTCTTTCCTGAACGTGTCACTGAGCGCAGCTGAAGGCAGTTTTTTAGTTTCCACTGAAAGTCTTTAATTTCTCTCCTCAATCACTCGCAGCTCGTTCATCACACAGGGAAGGAGCACGGAGCAGGTCTGTGGAGAACCCTGGTGTTGGTTCTGTATTCCTGAGTGGACCCTCAGAGTCTCGTCCAGCCTCCGTCGTCTTATAAGCACATATTGGTTTGAGCTCAGAGATCCTCGGGGAGAACAGAGCAGCACACCGTGACAAATAAACACGTTCTGCTCTTAATAACCGCTTTTATTTCTTTCTGCTGTAATCTGTCCACTGCAGAGCGAGAGTGTGCGCGTGTGTGTGTGTGTGCATGCGTGTGTGTGTGCGTGTGTGTGTGCGTGTGTGTGTGCGTGTGTGTGTGTGCGTGTGTGTGTGCGTGTGTGCGTGTGTGTGGTCGGTCATCTCTTTTTCATCTGGCTGCAGGTAGACGCTCTTTGTGCTGCTTCAAACAGAAGACTGGCTTCATTTCAGACAAACTCTCTCCGGATCAGAACCGCAGTGAAACTCTCTCCACTCTGCAGCAGCAGACAGACGACAGATGTTCTGAACTCATCGTTCATCTGTTCCGGGCCTGATGCTGCAGCTCTCTCTTCACCTGCCTCGGTCAAACCGCTCTGCACGACTTCCACTCGTCCTGAATGAAGCTGCTTGTTTTTAACCAGGACAAATGACCGTCCGGACCGGACCGGATCGGATCGGATCGGACCGGACGGGACGGGACCGGACCTGATCGGACCGGACCGGATCGGACGGGACCGGACCGGACCTGATCGGACCGGACCGGATCGGATCGGATCGGATCAGATCGGACCAGACCGGATCGGACCAGACCGGATCGGACCAGACCGGACCGGACCGGACCGGATCGGACCGGACGGGACCGGACCGGACCTGATCGGACCGGACCGGATCGGATCGGATCAGATCGGACCAGACCGGATCGGACCAGACCGGACCGGACCGGACCGGATCGGACCAGGCCAGACCAGACCAGACCAGACCAGACCATACCGGACCAGACCGGACCGGACCGGATCGGATCGGACCGGATCGGATCAGACCGGACCGGATCGGATCGGACCGGATCGGATCGGACTGGACGGGATCGGATCGGACCGGACCGGACCGGATCGGACCAGTACTGATAATATTCAGTGTACTGATCATCAGGTGCAGTCACAGACTCCTTCAGTGCTTCACATTCGTACACACACAGCTGATGAAACAGAGTAACACAGTAAACCTGACGCCTGTCTGAACAGAGGCCTGAGGCATGCTGGGAGATTATTCCAAACGTTTGGGGGAGCTGACTGAAGAGAGCAGTCCGAGTCTTGAGATGTGTCCGAATCTTAACTGCATGTTTTGTTTGTTGACTCCCCAGAGGATGAACCCTCGGTGCTGTCAGACCAGTGTTCATATATTCATACAGAACAGAGACGACGATCCGTCCTGCAGCTTCTCGTCCTCACTGGAGGAAACGACTCCGCTGGACGGACGTTCAGGCTGTTTTACATGAAGACACTTCTGATGTAAATTCGCTCTCCGCTCGTTGTGATTGGTCAGCTCTCTGCTGCCTCGGGGCTTCGTGTCCCATCAGCCACTTGGTGCTTTTATCATCTTCCTCACTCAGGGCGAAGAAAAGCTGGTTATGTGATAAAAATTTAAACACATTCAGTTGAGACAGGCTGCTCACTCGGCCTCCCCCCCGAGGAAATCAAACCGGGATCATTTGTCAGCGCGGCTGCAGCTTATAGATTTGTGCTTATAAGCCTCCATAACTCACATTGTGCTTGTGCTGCCTGCAGATCTGTGGGGGAGAAGAAGAGAAGAAGAAGAAGAAGAAGACGGAGTGAAATACGATTCTTCTGCCTCAGCACGTCTGTCAGCAGCAGGATGAAGACGTCCTCGTGCTGATTGTCGCCTTTTGTTCTTTTTAACAAACCAACAAAGAGAAAATCAATGCAGCTGCTGAGCTCACAGCTGCTGCGCTCACAGCTGGAGCCTCCAGCACACGAGTCTTTAATGTGTGAAACGTTACCTCGAGTCTCGTGGATGTTCTGACTCGTTTACTATAATCTCAGTGTTTCATCTTTGTTTCATATGTATACGTTTTATTTGATCTGTTTGTAGATTTTTTATATTTTATTTGTTAAACTTGTTCTGCAGAGAGGAAATTCTCCAAACGTCTGATTTTATATGTGAATGTAAATCTTGATGTGACTTGATTTGACTCGGACTCGTCCCGTGGATGTTTAGACCCGGACTCGTCCCGTGGATGTTTAGACCCGGACTCGTCCCGTGGATGTTTAGACTCGGACTCGTCTCGTGGATGTTTAGACCCGGACTCGTCCCGTGGATGTTTAGACCCGGACTCGTCTCGTGGATGTTTAGACCCGGACTCGTCTCGTGGATGTTTAGACCCGGACTCGTCCCGTGGATGTTTAGACCCGGACTCGTCTCCTGGATGTTTAGACCCGGACTCGTCTCGTGGATGTTTAGACCCGGACTCGTTTGGATCATTGTAGGACTGACTGGTTGGTGGTGCGTTCAGGGACAGTATTGAGTGTAGGTGTTCCTCAGATGATTTTACTGTGAGTGAGACACAGCCCGTCCCTGTCCACATACTTTTGGCCACATGTGTGTCAGTGTGTGTCCTCCAGGCTGCCTCACCATCAGGACAGGAAACAAAGACACACTGTCTCTGCTGAAGGACTCGTCCTCTGAGGGCGAGTCGGTCACCGAGTCCCGAGTCGTTCAGGTTAATGATCTCGTGTGTCCTCGCAGGACGAGTCACTGTGACATCATCACTGTGACATCATCACAGGGAGCAGAGCTAACGATGCGTTCAGGTGCTCTGAGTGACCCGTCAGGATGTCAGTGAATGTTACAGTGGCCCTGAAACAGGAAGTACCACACGTACACAAGTACTGCATGATACAAGTACTGTATCCCTAACATTGCATATAAAGTACCATATGATACAAGTACTGCATGATATAAAGTACTGCACGATAGAAAGTACTGCATATAAAGTACTGAATGATAAAGGTACAAGTACTGTATGATACAAGTACTGCAGGACAAATGTACTGTATATTAGTACAGTATGATATAAAGTACTGAATGATATAAAGTACTGTATATTAGTACTGTATGACAGCAGTAGAAGTACTGGCAGCAGCTGGTGGTGCGTTCAGGTGTCAGCTTCACGTCCTCAGTCTGAATCAGTTCTGTTTTTAAAGATGAAGCTCGGTGAGTGGACGTGAGGATGACATCATCAGTGAGGCGTTCAGGTCTCAGGAGCAGCGCAGGAGAAAACATGCAGGTCTGACTCAGCTAAACACACAAAATGTCTTCTTTAAAGGCTGCAGTGTTTCATTTCACACTTTATTATTACATGAAGTAAACGTGATGCAGTTTAAAGAAACATCCTCCACACGTTACACAGCAGTGTGTATTGATCAGTCCGTCCTGTCACTGACGAGGACACACACATTTATCTCACTCAGCCTTCTGGCTGTTTCTGTGGGACACCTGAGATCATCTCTGGATCATCATCATCATCATCATCGTCGTCGTCTGTTCGACTCCTCTGACACTCAGTCAGCTGAGTGTCCTCCTGCTCATCAGTGAAACTCATGGATCCATCAGGACTGCAGACTCAGGTTCATGTGGACCTGGGGCGGGGCAGACTTTAACATGTGTAACAATCACCATCAAATCAAAGTTTTGTGATTTTGACCGATAAAAATGTGTAGATGATCTCTGCTGCTGTCTGGAAGGAGCTTGAAACAGAGCCTCCAGCTGTGAGGAGAGTCGGTGCCGATCCAGACCTGCTGGAGGAATATACACCTGGAGTCTCATCAGGTTCTGATCCGGAGACGTTCACCGACGGGAGGAGCGCTCAGAGATTACTTCTGAACTTGTTGTATTAAAAAGTGGATTTATCTTCACTCCTGTTTATCAGCCTGACTGCAGCAGTGATCCGGAGGTGACCTCCAGGTTCTGTAATGTTGACTGCTGAAGGGGAAATGGACTTTACTTCATGAACGTAACGTTACAGAGAGGAGACAGAGAACCAGAACCAGAACCAGAGTCTCTGCTGAGGGCTGACTTCACTCAGAGCTTCACCTCAACTCTCTGATGTTTTAAAGTTTTCTTCTCGTTATGTTTCGTCTCGTTCTCAGACTTCCTTCCTCTCCGACTCCTGAAGTTACAGCGACGCCTCGAGGAAACTGGAGGATTCGTGATGATGTGAGAACAAAACTCAACAACGTGAAGAACAAAGGTCCAGTTCCCAACAACGTGAAGAACAAAGGTCCAGTTCCCAACAACGTGAAGAACAAAGGTCCAGTTCCCAACATTGTGAAGAACAAAGGTCCAGTTCCCAACATTGTGAAGAAAAAAGGTCCAGTTCCCAACATTGTGAAGAACAAAGGTCCAGTTCCCAACATTGTGAAGAACAAAGGTCCAGTTCCCAACAACGTGAAGAACAAAGGTCCAGTTCTCAACAACATGAAGAACAAAGGTCCAGTTCTCAACAACGTGAAGAACAAAGGTCCAGTTCTCAACAACGTGAAGAACAAAGGTCCAGTTCCCAACATTGTGAAGAACAAAGGTCCAGTTCCCAACAACGTGAAGAACAAAGGTCCAGTTCTCAACAACGTGAAGAACAAAGGTCCAGTTCCCAACATTGTGAAGAACAAAGGTCTAGTTCCCAACAACGTGAAGAACAAAGGTCCAGTTCTCAACAACGTGAAGAACAAAGGTCCAGTTCCCAACAACGTGAAGAACAAAGGTCCAGTTCCCAACATTGTGAAGAACAAAGGTCCAGTTCCCAACAACGTGAAGAACAAAGGTCCAGTTCTCAACAACGTGAAGAACAAAGGTCCAGTTCCCAACAACGTGAAGAACAAAGGTCCAGTTCTCAACAACGTGAAGAACAAAGGTCCAGTTCCCAACAACGTGAAGAACAAAGGTCCAGTTCCCAACAACGTGAAGAACAAAGGTCCAGTTCCCAACATTGTGAAGAACAAAGGTCCAGTTCCCAACAACGTGAAGAACAAAGGTCCAGTTCCCAACAACGTGAAGAACAAAGGTCCAGTTCCCAACATTGTGAAGAACAAAGGTCCAGTTCCCAACAACGTGAAGAACAAAGGTCCAGTTCCCAACAACGTGAAGAACAAAGGTCCAGTTCCCAACATTGTGAAGAACAAAGGTCCAGTTCCCAACAACGTGAAGAACAAAGGTCCAGTTCCCAACAACGTGAAGAACAAAGGTCCAGTTCCCAACAACGTGAAGAACAAAGGTCCAGTTCCCAACAACGTGAAGAACAAAGGTCCAGTTCCCAACATTGTGAAGAACAAAGGTCCAGTTCTCAACAACGTGAAGAACAAAGGTCCAGTTCCCAACATTGTGAAGAACAAAGGTCCAGTTGTTTTTACATGTTTGAGTGTTTTTGGACCCTCACTACAGTTTCTGTTCATTTAATGACTGCAGCTGACAATGAGCCAGCTGGTGAACATTCACAGAGATGTTCTGATCAGTGTGTTGGTTAGTTCTGATCAGTGTGTTGATTAGTTCTGATCAGTGTATTGGTTAGTTCTGATCAGTGTGTTGGTTAGTTCTGATCAGTGTATTGATTAGTTCTCTACATGAACTCTTCGCTCTCAGTTTGTTTTGTACAGTAACTTTCAGTTGTTCAGTTACTTTCTGCTTTTAGTTTCTTGCAGTCTGTTGATTTAGTTTTATTTTATTTCTGCCTGAACTTTAATTGAAGTTTCAACATTTGAAAACTTCAGCGAGCGAACAAACCGACTCTTCTCCTTCTTTTACAGACTCTGACTGTTTCTGCAGGATAAATACTGGATTATTAATCTCTCCTCAGCAGGTTGTGATCCTCTGACCTCTCAGCGGGAGGTTTTTGATCAGGAGCAGATCAACGCTCTTCGTCCTCTCAGGACCTTCAGCTTTAACGTTTTTGATTTTAGCTCACATGATTTATTTTTCTGCTCTGTTCAGCTTCGTCTCCACACAGCTGGACGCTCAAATCAAACATGAGCTCATCACTTCTGATTTCTCTTCAGTTTAACTTCGACCAGAACGTTAAAAACGACAAGGAGAATGAGACAAACAGAGGTTTTAACTCAACAGGGTGGAAACAGTCGACGACGGTGAAAGTAACTGATTTTATTTTAAAGATGTTCTTTTAAGATCTTTTAACTCTGAATGACTTTATGTTGCATTATTTTAGACTGCATGACTTAACACCTTATTCTACCTTCACTTCAATCACCTCGTCACTTTAACTGGTTGTTGAAGCTGACTAAGTCAGTCTGACATCGTCTCCATCAGAGACTACATGTATGTAATGTGTTGAGCAACATTGTGATATTTAGGTCACGTTACATCGTGTTACTTATTGTCGGGTTAGGGTTAGGGTTAGGGTTACCCTAACCCTAACCCTAACCCTAACCCTGTGTCTGTGGAGACAGAACCAGGTGTTTCAAGATGTTTTCCTAAACTAACCAACTGTTTTTATGCCAGATAAGCTAATAACCTAACCAGAGCATAAACACAGTGATGAACATCACAACAAACTGATCATAAAGAAATGGAAGGTTTGTAGAAATGTACATTCCCGACATTAATTCTGGTGATTGTGTTGACTTTGTCTTTTGTTGTATTATTCTATGTGACATTAACTCTATTAATCACATCGTCACTGTGACTGTGGATAGACTCACTGATCCACTCGAGGAACATGTGTGTGAAGGTGGAGCACCAGCAGGGGGTGATGATGAGGAGAGCCAGAAACATGAGGAGGGTCTGGGTTGTTCAGGTGGTTTCAGCCAGGTGACGAGGGTTCAGGGAGTTACTCTAAGCAGAACCAGGATCTTTCCCTGAACCTGACCAAGTAGTGTCAACGCCTTTATTTTGAAAGTGTAACCAGATGTTTGTTATTTTTTTAGCGTGAGGACTGAAAGTGCCGGCGCTGTGTTCACAGGTAGGCGAGACCAAACAGGACAGTGACCCGGTGGGCGTATTCAGGATGTGATATTTCTACAGTCGTCAGTGTTGGAGGCAGATTTGTGTTTTCATCTGATGTTTGCTGCCGTCTCTTCTCTCTGACTCCTGTGCAGTCTGATTAAGTGGATGTTTGTCTGTTGAAGTCACGATGAGGAGAAGAAGAAACTGCAGCTCCGTCACATGCAGCTTTCATTAGCAGTCTCATTAATTAATGCGGAGGCCGTTAACAACGAGCGGAGCGGCTCAGTCGAATCAGGACGCTCGCTCCGTGTGCTGCTGAATAAATTAACATCCTCATTGTTGCTCGTCATCAGTGAGTTACAGCTTTAATTTTCTGAGGTAGAAACTTATTAATATTTGGTCCCTGGGACGTTTGAAATGAGAGAAGAATATTCAAAGAAGCATCTATTGGATCCACTCAGGAGCTTTTCATCACGCTGCAGTTTTATTAATTCATATGCAGCTCAGATATAAACTCACACATCAGATCGTCTTCAGTCCTCTGCTGACATTAGAACCAGATTACAGAGTTTTAATGTTTCTTTTAGCTCATTAAAGATTGAAAACATGCTGCTCGTGATTTTGTTATATGACCCAACAGCTCTGATGAATCCCCCGACGTCCTCCGGATCAGGTTTGTTTTCAAAATTCAAAGAGGAACCAAGAACATTGAGCGCCCCCGGGAGGCCGTTCTGCTCGTTACACCTCAGGACTGTGGAGCAATTAATCCAAGAAATGTCTCCGTACATACAAACTAGTTTCAAACAGGATCATTTTACTTCTCTACAAACCACAGATATGTTTCAACTTTACTTCTCTACGTTCAGTTTTCAGTTTCATGTTGTGACATCACAGAGTTAGAAAACATCTTAGTTTGGCCTAAAACTCCGGTTCTGTCTCACAAAGACGGCTGTAAAATGTCCCGATGTCTCGTTACAAACACCCGGTTCTGTCTCACAAAGACGGCTGTAAAATGTCCCGATGTCTCGTTACAAACACCCGGTTCTGTCTCACAAAGACGGCTGTAAAATGTCCCGATGTCTCGTTACAAACACCCGGTTCTGTCTCACAAACACATTTTATTCTGCTGTTTGTTGACAAGACTTCACGTTATTATTGGTAACTAACGGTTACATGATGTTTAAAATGAAGGAATCTGAGATGAATTCAGTCGCTGACTTCTTAAAACTGATGAGACGTCCTCACTCACATTAAAGTCACATTAATGCAGCAGCAGAACCGTCAGAGGAGCAGCTGTGAAATGTTTAATGAGCGTCGGTGTCACAGGTGATGTTCAACATGATTTCATGAATTCATAACGAGCAGCCGATTGATCCTCGTACAAACGTTCAGTTAACCTGAACGTGAGCGAGACACGAGGCTGGAAACTAGAACCCGCAGCTCTGATCCAGATGATCCAGTTCTCATCTGTTAGTCTAATCTTCTCTCCTCTTCTTCTGTCATAATTAATCAGAGATCATTAATATTTCTTGGTGGAGCAGGAAGTGGAACCTGCAGAGTCGACAGGATGAGATGTGACGCTTTTTAATATTTATGAAGAAGAAGAGACGCAACAGGTGAACAGAGTGAAACTTTTACTAAAATATGTTGTTACTTTAAATTAAAACAAATATTTTATTAAATATTTGTTTTCTTCTTCTGTTGATCACCGTGTCCGTTGGCTGGCTGGTGTTTATAAGTCAGTACGATTTGATGTGGATCCAAATAAACGTGGATCTAGTGGATTTAAAATGTTTAATACATTAGTGTTCATTGAATTAAAGGGGACTGCCGGGCCTTGGTGGAGGTATGCACTCTACTGAGTGCCATTCTAGTTAATCTGCTAATTTGCATAAATGTCCAGAAGAGAAATCTGAACCAAAATAACCCGATCATCAGAAACATATTCTGTCATCGTCTTCTTCACTCTGAGGTTTTCTGTTTGTTCTCAGGAGAACCTGATCCAGAACCTTTATTAAACTACATGCTCTGCTGCTGGTGGCGTTAATGGTTCTGGTTCTGGACTCAGACTGAGGAGACACAGAGCCGGTGAAAGAATGTGAAGATGAAACTGGTTGTGGGTCAGACGGCGTGATGACAGGAGACGATGATGTCACACGATCAGATTAATATCGGACCATCGTCAGGCTGTGTTTCATTCTTCAGATCATCAGAACTTCCTGTTCATCTTTAATCTTTACTTTACTCTTTCTTCAAGATGGAGGATTAAAAGGTTTTATCAGTCCAGAACGGGTCGGCGTCCAGAGAGAGCTGCGTTATGTTTCATAACCGGCAGCTTTCAGTCTCTGCTTCTCTGATTGTGTCATGAAACTCAAACTGGACTCAAGTGTTTGTCTTCAGATCAGTTTACAGGAAGAAAAGATAAAGAAAAGGTGGAAATGTGATGAAGTTACTCTTCTCTCACTACATCCATTAATTATTCATGTGACCTTTAAAATAATGTGTTGAGTTTATGGTCGGACATATTTCCTCATTACTTGTTGTCCTTTAATGAAAACGATGGTTTATGATGATAAAGGAGAACAAAGAGCAGCAGCAGCAGCAGTTTGTAATAACTTTATTAAAAAGTTAGAAACAAGAGTTTACTGTGAGTCAGCAGGCTGGTGGTGGACCCCGCCACTCTGATCAAAGACACAACCAACAAGGACCACATGAAACTGTTTCCATCCAGCACACCTGTGGTTCCTTAGTGGGATATTATATTTATATTTAATTCTTATTTCACAGTCAGCGTCTCTGCTTTGACTGATATAATAATAATAATAATAATCTGTGCAGCTCGAGTCCTTTAAATTCAGGCCAGTGTCTCCTGTCACGTTACAGATGAACTCAGATTTAATAATCTGACTCTCACAGTCACTTGACTGCAGTCAGCTGATAAGAGGAAGTGAGAGGAAATGAGCTGCGGTCAGACACGTTTCAGCGCCGACGGTATCACAGCCCGCTGGACTCAGATCAGCTTGGTGGAGACGAAGCGTTCAGTCTGACACGTTACAGTCACGAGACATTTTCACTAGAAACTAGTTTAAATTCGAAGATTTAAAAAAACCGGAAACGTATTCTTGTTTCTTGTGATTCGGTTCATGTAAACCATCTCAAGATGAAACCACATCAGCAGGGTACAATCAACAAACAAGCTAACAAGCTAGCATGTGCAAAGTTTTGCCAACTCACCAGTCAAGTGTCAGTGTGTGTCTGTAGACAGCAACATCTGTCTCCTCTCATCCTGCTGGATCCACTTCAGACACACATTTAGTCCCAAACACAGGATTCATCATGAAATGGAGACGAGCTGCGATTATCAGTGAAAAACTGTCCGACTGAAACAAGGAGTTACCAAAATGGCCGCCATTTGATTGACACCTCATTTGACCAATTATGAGCCTCTATGCCCGCCCCATGAATGACCCACTCTCTCTTCTTCCTCCTCTCTCCTGAGCCAATCACACGCCAGCCTCCAGATGATTGATGCATCATGTAGCCAATGAGAGTTCAGATCCAGTAATATATAGTTTATATCAGTTTTTAAAGCCCTGAACTTGGAAATGATGCAG
The DNA here is from genome assembly GCF_040436345.1 of Pagrus major. Classification (NCBI taxonomy): domain Eukaryota; kingdom Metazoa; phylum Chordata; class Actinopteri; order Spariformes; family Sparidae; genus Pagrus; species Pagrus major. Next base: position 27,603,071 of record NC_133233.1, on the reverse strand, counting down.
GTTGATGTAGTTTTCTGTGTTTTGTCTGTTTTTGCAGCTCAGCTCTTGTTTCTGACTCTTTGATCTGCACAGTGAGTGAAGAAGGAAATAAAGAGCTGTAATGAGTTAATGCTGCTGTTGCTCTCAGGCAGGAGACTCTGAGGACATAACAGGACATTTATTAACCGGTTAATATTGTTATTGTTATTAAATGTGAACTGGGACCATGTTCAGTTCCAGCTGCTCATCGTCCTCCTCGATCCAAACTCTTCATTTATGTGTTACAATTTAAACAGTTGTGTGTTTCTGTCACAAAGTGTACAAACTGATGTCTCCTGAACACATGACATCACTTCCTGTCTGTCCGTCCTGCAGAGCGGACCCTCCTCTGTAGCTCAAAGCGTCTGATTAAAAACTCTGTAAATAAAACTGACTTGATGTGTGTTTCTGCGTCACTGTGTCTTTTTCTGTGTTTGCACAGTGTGTGTGTGTGCGCGCGCATGTGTGTGTTGGGTGCACTGATGTGTGTCGTTAGATAATAAGCGGGACGTCCTCTCGTCTCTCGGGGACAATACTGATTATCACCATCTGTCAGCTACAACAAAGGATTGTGGGAACACAGGAGGAGACGTGTGACGCATGCACGCACACACACACACACACGCACGGTCTGTTTGTGTGTAGATGGGGAGCCGATTTTAAACAGGATCGGTGTAAAGACGTCGACAGCAGCCTCTTCTTCTTCTTCTTCTCTATATTTAGCGTGGAGACGAGAAGGTGTCGGGGTGAAGCTGCTGCTGCTGATCGTTAATTAAGCTGCTCGAGTCGTCTTCACACCTCTGACGAGAGTTTGAGTGTGAAGACGAGCGAGTGGGACGAGCTTCACAGACTCATGACTCATTATTGTCTCTCTGCTGCCGTCTCACTCGTTTGTCTCCAATCAGAGACACAAAACTCCTTCCTGCTCCTTCAAAACGTTCTTCACACAGACACTCGTTTCTGTTCCTGTTCGGTTGAATCAAAGGAAGCAGCTCTGCTTCAGTCATCCTCCGGTCAGACTGCAGCTGGAGGGACGCAAGGTTTGCACAGGTGGACTCAGAGACGAGCAGACAGTCAAAGTTTAGAGTCACATTAGAGACAAACTGAGTCTGTCATTAACCTGCAGGACTGATGATGGAGAGAGGGAACAGGTGAACAGGTGGAGAGGTGAACAGGTAAACAGGTGGACAGGTGGACAGGTGGGCTAGAGGACATCAGGTAAGACAGGAGACAAACAGAGGTGTGTTGTCAGGGTGAACTAAATCATGAAGGTTCATCCCCTGGGGAGCAGGTATATATTTTGATGACTGGATCTGTTGGATGGACGATCTCGTCACAGCGCCGTGTTGAGGCCAGAAGTATGAGGACAGAGTCGAGATAAGGAGCTGGAGAGAAGTGTGTCATACAAGAATAAAGCTGAGTCAGCAGACTGATGTTCTGATGAGCAGAGATGCAGAGTGATGGAGGGATGTGGCAGTGATGGAGGGAAGGTGGCAGTGTTGTCTCTCTGTGTCGTCTTTCTGTGTCGTCTTTCTGTGTTGTCTCTCTGTGTTGTCTCTGTGTTGTCTCTCTGTGTTGTTGTCTCTGTGTCGTCTCTGTGTGTTGTCTCTGTGTTGTCTCTCTGTGTTGTTGTCTCTCTGTGTTGTCTCTCTGTTTCGTCTCTCAAATCAAATCAAATCAAATCAAATCAAATTTTATTTCTACAGCCCAAAATCACAATCACATTGCCTCAATGGGCTTTACAGTCTGTACAGTGAACGACATCCTCTGTCCTCAGACCCTCGATTCGAGTGAGGAAAAACCTGCCATCTTGATGGAAAAAAGACCCTTTAACAGGGAAAAAAAGACGATGGAAGAAACCTCAGGAGGAGCCACAGAGGAGGATCCCTCTTCCAGGACGGACAGTCATGCAATAGATGTCGCATGTACAGAAAGAACAGCAATCAGTTTACAGGTTGCATTGACAGAAAATTTGTCTCTCTGTGTTGTTGTCTCCGTGTCTTCAGCTCCACCTGCAGTCGTCCACCTGTCGCTCCTCTCTGCCAACACTGTGCTGTTTCCTGTCACTGGTGCATGCTGGGATAGAGCTAATTAACCAATCCCTGCTGAGATCTTTAATCTGAGTCAGAACAGGAAACAGAGCGTCCAACAGACAACCAGAGTCCTGGAGTGACCTGGAGAGGTCCTGGAAACCTTGATGTTGATATTTTCATATATATATATATCATATATATATCGTGTTTCTGACTCAGATCAATAATCTGTGTTCACCTGTCACAGGCTCATTTATTGTCCTCGCTCAGAGCAGACGATGATGTCAGCGACTCATCATGACGTCTGTCAGTGTCTCGTCTCAAACTAATTCATCATAAAGTCATAAAGATTCAGCTTTTATTTTGACGGTGTGCAGTGGATCCTGTTCCTGTCAGTCTGAGAACAAAACCCTCATTAACAGCTCGTCGTTACGAGAGACAGTCTGGACTGACGTGGTGTCAACTCGTCTCTGTGTTCGTGTCCCTCAGATGAAACCTGGATCACAACAAGCCTCAGAAATAATACAAAATGATAAAAACCTTGAAAACACAACAAAACATCTCGAGCAGAGACACAAAGAGACAAAGAGACAAAGAGACGAAGACACAAAGAGACGAAGACACAAAGAGACGAAGAAAAACACTTTGATGTACAAAAACATGTTGAGTCTCACCTGAGCTGCTGTCTGATGGTTCTGATTCGGAGGAGGTTCTGATCAGTCAATCTTCTACACGTGATGATATTTGACTGTTTGATTCTTTTACTGTGAAAAACTCCTGAAGCAAAAATGATTCATAAATAAATAATCAAAACATTTCAGCAGCAGACGGTTGATCAATAAAAACAACACGTCTCATCTTTTATTTACTTCGTTTACTTTTATTTTCTCTTCTCTTCATGGACGCACAAAAAAATGGGTCAACTTACCAACGAGTTTGTGTCGGAACTGCTCAGGAGAACCATCAGAACCATCAGAACCATCAGGTGACTTCAGTTTGTAATGGAAAATGATATTACTAGACTCTTGTATGAGAAATGATTTAACTCTTATATCATTATTATGTTTTACATTGTCTTCACATGTTCTTCTCACATCCTTGAATGTTTGTACTGTCTGCACAACGAGACTGTTGTTATTATGTGCTTCTTGTTGGGAACAGAACCTGGTACAGACATGAGAAGGTCACAGGGCATCTCTTTCCCTCTATCCAAAAGGTTTCTCAACCGTCTCATCTTGTTCTTCTTTCTGCAGACCCCACGCCACTCTGTATGATTGTTGTTCTTTATAGAGAATAAAATCCTTAGAAGACGACTGGTATTTCTTACAAGTTTATTTCAGATATCTCACAAATAAGACAAATTTCCACAACAAGTTCGACTCTCCGGACCTTCAGCTGGATTTAAAACATTGCTGACTCGGAGCCTCAAGCCCCTTTTAGTTAGACAGTGCGACACAGTGCAGCCAGGTAAAGGCTGCAATCTGCCGCCTTGTCTCTGTGAAACGGAGGCGTAATATTCCTCCTTTTCAAAAAAGCCGGCACTGGGTAGGCGTAAACATGTGACGTGACGTGAAGCATGAAGTTGGGCTGCTTCTTCTCCCGTCAAAAGCCACGTCGGCTAAGCTCCTCGGCGACCTTTTTATACAAGATGCCATCTTTCACAGTCCCCTGACCTGGTTATTGGCGATTCTCTCGGCTGTGATGGTTAGCACCTCCCGGATCTCAGCGGCTTTCCAGTTGCTCATCTTGACGTCCACGGATGAAGTGATGAACTGACCGCTGCGATCAGCTGTTTCCTGCTTTTAAACCTCCCGGCTGTGGCTCGCACAACAGTGCACGTCATCGACACCTCCGCCCACGTCACGCAATTGCAGGCACATTGACGCCTTGTTAAGGTGAGCTGCTGCTGTGATGTGAGACGATGTCTCACTCTGTTAGATCTGATGTGGACTCATGTTTTCGATGCTCCTCCAGGTGGTTCACACAAAGTGTTCCTGTTTTCTGTGAACCTCCAACCATCTGTTCAGTTTCACAGCGAACACAAGTTATGTTTTTATAGAAATATAAAGTTCAGACAAACGTCGGACTGAACCAACAACACATCTGCACTGTGAAGACATCGGAGATGAAAGATGAGAAATCAGAACCAGAACCAGGACCAGTCTCTCCTTCTTCTTCTTCTTCTTCTTCTTCTGTCACAGAGGCTCAGTCAGACTCACCTGTCCTCCTCATACCTGTGTGGTTTTTCTGTTTTATTCCTCGTACAGCTCAGAGGTGATGATGACAACACTGTCCTCCCCTCTCTCCCCTCCCCCTCCCTCCTCCCCTCACCCTCCCCCATCACCCTCACTCCCCCTCCTCCTCGCCCTCCCCCCCTCCCCCAGGAGCTTCACAGTGGCTCTGGCTTTATTCTCCACTTTCTATTTATAGCCGAGCTCCTCTCTCTCTCCTTGGAGGAAGATTGTTTTCTAATGTGTTCATAAAGCAGGAGAGGGAGGCCAGCAGGGTACGACAGCAGGACTGGGAGCACTGGGAGCACTGGGAGCACTGGGAGCTCTGGGAGGATGACCGACAGTAAAACCATGAAATCTGCATTAAAGAGAATTAAAAGACGTTTACTTTCTTCGCTGTAGAAGAAGAAACAGGGCAGATTAGTGTTTGTCGGGTCGATGCTGGTTCTGTTTTATATTAAACGGGTTGTTCTGGTCCGAAGCTCTGCACAGTTTCACCATGAGGGGACATTTTATAACAAAAAGAGTCTTTTTACAAGTGTCCCGTGAGGCTGCAGTTATTAATCCACACACTGAAACTTTACGTTCTTTAGTTTCATGTCACGTCTCTGTGTTGATGCTCTGCAGGTAGAAATCATCAGGGTTCATCTTCAAACACTCGCTGTGTCTCCACCATCGTCTCCTCCACGTCTTCATATATCAGCTCATACATGTGATGTGACATAGAAACGTTCACTGTGCTGACCGGGCAGAGGCCCAACCAGCTCCTTCTGCATCGTGTTTCCATCTGCACTTTTGGCCGCGTCGAGTCAAACCCACCTACAGCATCACCAGTTCTACCTCACCGGACTGAGCCAAGCTGTACCCGGGATGGACCCTTGAAGCGGACCATGGTGACGTCTCGTGACCCCGTTTTCCTCAGATGATCCAGTGTTCAGACTCAACTCATGTCATCGTGTTCAGCTCCTGCTGGTGAGAAACAGACACTTCCTGATGTTCCTGCTTCACAATAAAAGCTTTTAAATAAGTAAATAACCGAGGAGTTTTATTGTGAAGTAAACCAAATGTGTTGGCCACTAATTTAATGGATCTTTGTTCGCTGCTCTTTTCCGATTGTGCTGCAGAGTTCAGTTAGTTTGTTGTGCTGTTGTCAGATGTTGACTGTCAGATCAGATCATGTGACATAATGACATCACAGAGAACAGAACAAACAAGTCTTCTGCTTTAAAACATGAAACCAGCTCATAACTCTGCTGTTACGTTTAGAGCAGCAGTGACCTCATGTGAAACAGCCTGAATGATTTAATGTTGTTCTGATTCTCTGAGAACAAATACAGTGACGCCATTTTGAAAACATTAATGGACGTGTGTGTGTGTGTGTGTGTTAGAGGTAACACTCTGAAGGTAAATCTCCTCCATTATTCATCCTGACGACTGTGATTATTTGTCCGTGGAAACGTAATAGATCATAAATGATGCAGCTGCTTCTTGTGGATTTTAATAATTCACACAACAAAAGCAGAAGCAGGAGCGTCCGTGGTGCATTATGGGTAGTGAGGCTGAGACGTTTACTTTAATCAGGTTGATTTCCTTCACACACACAACGCTTTTATAACTCTGCAGGAGAGAGAGAGAGAGAGAGAGAGAGAGAGAGAGACGTCTCTCTATCTGTGGTTTTCACCTGAAGTAGAATCGGTGCTGATCCAGACCTCCCGGAGGAGTAAACACCTGGAGTCTCATCAGAGGATGGAGGACTGTCCCGACTGCAGCAGTGATCTGTGGAGGACTGTCCCGACTGCAGCAGTGATGTGTGGAGGACTGTCCCGACCGCAGCAGTGATGTGTGGAGGATTGTCCCGACTGCAGCAGTGATGTGCGGAGGATTGTCCCGACTGCAGCAGTGATGTGCGGAGGATTGTCCCGACTGCAGCAGTGATGTGCGGAGGACTGTCCTGACTGCAGCAGTGATGTGTGGAGGACTGTCCTGACTGCAGCAGTGATGTGTGGAGGACTGTCAGGTCATACAGTGTGTGTGGAGGACTGTCCCGACCGCAACAGTGATGTGTGGAGGACTGTCCCGACCGCAGCAGTGATGTGTGGAGGATTGTCCCGACTGCAGCAGTGATGTGCGGAGGATTGTCCCGACTGCAGCAGTGATGTGCGGAGGACTGTCCTGACTGCAGCAGTGATGTGTGGAGGACTGTCCTGACTGCAGCAGTGATGTGTGGAGGACTGTCAGGTCATACAGTGTGTGTGGAGGACTGTCCTGACTGCAGCAGTGATGTGTGGAGGACTGTCCCGACTGCAGCAGTGATGTGTGGAGGACTGTCCCGACCACAGCAGTGATGTGTGGAGGACTGTCCTGACTGCAGCAGTGATGTGTGGAGGACTGTCAGGTCATACAGTGTGTGTGGAGGACTGTCCTGACTGCAGCAGTGATGTGTGGAGGACTGTCCTGACTGCAGCAGTGATGTGTGGAGGACTGTCAGGTCATACAGTGTGTGTGGAGGACTGTCCTGACTGCAGCAGTGATGTGCGGAGGACTGTCCCAACTGCAGCAGTGATCTGTGGAGGACTGTCCTGACTGCAGCAGTGATGTGCGGAGGACTGTCCCAACTGCAGCAGTGATGTGCGTAGGACTGTGAGGTCATACAGTGTGTGTGGAGGACTGTCCCGACTGCAGCAGTGATGTGCGGAGGACTGTCAGGTCATACAGTGTGTGTGGAGGACTGTCCCGACTGCAGCAGTGATGTGCGGAGGACTGTCAGGTCATACAGTGTGTGTGGAGGACTGTCCCGACTGCAGCAGTGATGTGCGGAGGACTGTCAGGTCATACAGTGTGTGTGGAGGACTGGAGGATCAACAGCAGCTCCGGCTGGTGTTAATTAATTCTCTGACAGTCTGAGTTCAAAGAAGTAGAATCGGTGAATCGGTGCTGATCCAGACCTCCCGGAGGAGTAAACACCTGGAGTCTCATCAGAGGATGGAGGACTGTCCCGACTGCAGCAGTGATGTGTGGAGGACTGTCCCGACTGCCGTAGTGATCTGTGGAGGACTGTCCTGACTGCAGCAGTGATGTGTGGAGGACTGTCCCTACTGCAGCAGTGATGTGTGGAGGACTGTCAGGTCATACAGTGTGTGTGGAGGACTGTCCCGACTGCAGCAGTGATGTGCGGAGGACTGTCCCAACTGCAGCAGTGATGTGTGGAGGACTGTCCCAACTGCAGCAGTGATGTGTGGAGGACTGTCAGGTCATACAGTGTGTGCGGAGGACTGTCCCGACTGCAGCAGTGATGTGCGGAGGACTGTCCCGACTGCAGCAGTGATGTGTGGAGGACTGTCCCGACTGCAGCAGTGATGTGCGGACGACTGTCCCGACTGCAGCAGTGATGTGTGGAGGACTGTCAGGTCATACAGTGTGTGCGGAGGACTGTCCCGACTGCAGCAGTGATGTGCGGAGGACTGTCAGGTCATACAGTGAGTGTGGAGGACTGTCCCGACTGCAGCAGTGATGTGCGGAGGACTGTCCTGACTGCAGCAGTGATGTGTGGAGGACTGTCCTGACTGCAGCAGTGATGTGTGGAGGACTGTCAGGTCATACAGTGTGTGTGGAGGACTGTCCTGACTGCAGCAGTGATCTGTGGAGGACTGTCCTGACTGCAGCAGTGATGTGCGGAGGACTGTCCCAACTGCAGCAGTGATGTGCGTAGGACTGTGAGGTCATACAGTGTGTGTGGAGGACTGTCCCGACTGCAGCAGTGATGTGCGGAGGACTGTGAGGTCATACAGTGTGTGTGGAGGACTGTCCCGACTGCAGCAGTGATGTGCGGAGGACTGTCAGGTCATACAGTGTGTGTGGAGGACTGTCCCGACTGCAGCAGTGATGTGCGGAGGACTGTCAGGTCATACAGTGTGTGTGGAGGACTGGAGGATCAACAGCAGCTCCGGCTGGTGTTAATTAATTCTCTGACAGTCTGAGTTCAAAGAAGTAGAATCGGTGAATCGGTGCTGATCCAGACCTCCCGGAGGAGTAAACACCTGGAGTCTCATCAGAGGATGGAGGACTGTCCCGACTGCAGCAGTGATGTGTGGAGGACTGTCCCGACTGCCGTAGTGATCTGTGGAGGACTGTCCTGACTGCAGCAGTGATGTGTGGAGGACTGTCCCTACTGCAGCAGTGATGTGTGGAGGACTGTCAGGTCATACAGTGTGTGTGGAGGACTGTCCCGACTGCAGCAGTGATGTGCGGAGGACTGTCCCAACTGCAGCAGTGATGTGTGGAGGACTGTCCCAACTGCAGCAGTGATGTGTGGAGGACTGTCAGGTCATACAGTGTGTGCGGAGGACTGTCCCGACTGCAGCAGTGATGTGCGGAGGACTGTCCCGACTGCAGCAGTGATGTGTGGAGGACTGTCCCGACTGCAGCAGTGATGTGCGGACGACTGTCCTGACTGCAGCAGTGATGTGTGGAGGACTGTCAGGTCATACAGTGTGTGCGGAGGACTGTCCCGACTGCAGCAGTGATGTGCGGAGGACTGTCAGGTCATACAGTGAGTGTGGAGGACTGTCCCGACTGCAGCAGTGATGTGTGGAGGACTGTCCCGACTGCAGCAGTGATCTGTGGAGGACTGTCCCGACTGCAGCAGTGATGTGTGGAGGACTGTCAGGTCATACAGTGTGTGCGGAGGACTGTCCCGACTGCAGCAGTGATGTGCGGAGGACTGTCCCGACTGCAGCAGTGATGTGTGGAGGACTGTCCCGACTGCAGCAGTGATGTGTGGAGGACTGGAGGATCAACAGCAGCTCCGGCTGGTGTTAATTAATTCTCTGACAGTCTGAGTTCACTCGCAGGTTTAGAAACAGGAAGTGAGAATCTGTTTGGATAAAAACAAAAAACTGTCCGATTTCACTTTTAAAAAAATAATGAAAAGAAGCAACTCAGCTCTGATTGTTGCATCACTGCAGCTTTCAACACAGAGGTCCAGTTTTCAACAGCACCAAAATATATCACTTCAAAGCTTCACACACACACACACACACACACTCTGACATCATGAGGCTGTTTTGGCCCGAGGCAGCAGCTCAGAGAGGACGATGAGATCCTGACCTTCAAACTCTGACACAGTTTTACACAAACACACCTGACACACACACACACACACACACACACACACTCTGTGTGCCACAGTGGAGACAGGAAGTGAGCTGCAGGTGGATTATTATTCAAGTGATGATTGAGGATCAATATCAGATCACACACACAGACAAATGAGTCCACCGCGTCTCTGGTTGGTCCTACATAAACTGGGTCGACGGGGATACAGTGGGGCCACGCTGGTTTGCATTTACACCACCAGTTTAAGTTCCCAGCAGTACCTGAGTACCTGAACCCTCGTCAAAGTGTGTCCGCCCCGCCTCCAACCATTGACGGAGCCACGTGACATCATCCACAGGCTATCTCATCAGTTTCTCTCCTGCGTCTGTTCGTTCTCTCGTCGTGTTTCATGTTTGGTTCCTGCTGCTGAAAACAAACGTCCTGAAAGCTTTAAAGAAATAAATCATGTGAATTTAAAGGAAGTGAAACGGGAGTCAGCAGTTTGATCGCATCACAGGATGAAGAGTGTTTCCACAGAGAACGCAGCTTCTCACCTGAGCAGGAGGAGAGAGCGGCTGAGCAACACTGTGAACAGGTGAGAGCAGTCAGTTAACGAGGGGGCGGGGCCAGTCCTGACTGATCTGTAAGACAGGTAACAGGTAAACCTCCAGGATCCTTCAGCTGGTGATGACTGAACTGATCCAGATGATCCAAACTGGTCCACTGTTTTGTCCTGTTTTCACCACAGCTCCAGTCGTCCAGCTGACGTCACAGATCATCTCAATCTTTTCTCTCATATCTGAGCAGAACCAATCGGATTTTCTGTGCTGAAGAGTTTTATTCTTATTCTTTAATTAATTTTTTTATAGTCATTTTCTTGTTTGTGCATGTTTACGAGATAATAACATATGAATCTTTAATGATGCAAGAAATTAAAAACACACCATGTTTCTGGACTTCAGGGTCTGAATCATCCACCAACGAAGAAGAACTCCCTCCTGCGTCATGTGTAACAAACACACTTCCTGTCTGCAGTTGCCATGAAACAGGCGTGATAACGTGCAGATCAGCTGATCACCATCAGAGTTAATCAGGCGGCTCCGTCCTCCAGGTGATCGACTGAATCTGCTGCAGCTGCAGGCGGCCAATCAGACGGCAGCTGGAGCAGAACGCCATCAATGCAGCAGTTTTCCTCCTGCAGCTGAAGCTGAGCAGTGTGTGTGTGTGTGTGTGTGTGTGTGTGTGTGTGTGTGTCAGCTCAGTTTCAGTCCTCTCGTCGCTTCACATAAACAGAAGCAGGACACATCAGCATCACACCGCTGAAGTCCTGAAGCTGTGGAGGGTTTTTTAATTATTAGTCTTCCAGCCGGAGGAAGCCGAGGCCGGAGAGATGGAGGGCGGAGGGGAGAAGAGCTGAGAGGAATCAGTCACCTGAGCTCAGATCTGCAGGTAACGACTGTCAGCAGACAAATGAGGCCGGATTAATGTGGGAGAGACGAGAGGAGGAGGAGGAGGAGGAGGTTACATCCTGTTTCATCATCGCTCCAAAACATATAGATCCACAGAGGAAACACCACAAACTGCCCACTATAAGGAGGACTCAGCTGAATGTGGCATGAAGTACACAGGACGCAAAATACTCAGATAGGACTGATCTCAACATTCAGTCCGGCCGACAACAAGAAGTTTGTTACAGACAGACTCCATGTTTCTACACAAAGACAGAAAGAAGTTCATGTAGAACATTTGCTGAATTTACAAGAAGGAACAAATAAGTCAGAATCAGTCAGAGACAGAGTTTCACACAGTTTATAAAGTGTCTCCAACTCAACAACTCACTAAACTGACACATTTGTTAAGGGAGTCTGGGGACAAAGAAGTCGCCTATACTGGTTACTGTTTAGTGTATCTGTAAAATGTGACATGTTTAGATCAATAAAATGTTTCTTCTTTCATAAATTGAGTGTAAATGGTGAAATCAGTGTAAACAGTGTTCAAACAGCTGCTAAATGTTGGCAGGTCAGACTTTAGCACTGTAGACACAGAAGCAGACAGGCTGGTGCAGCCATGCTGCCACAAACTGACACTTTTTACAAGGAAACACACAACTTACTGTTTTCATTTAATGCTGAATTTACAAGAAGGAGACAATGATTCAGAATCTGTCAGAGACAGAGTTTCACTACGTTATAAAGTTTGTTTTAAAGCTCTGGTCTATGATCTGAAAGGTTTGACCACACACCCGTCCCCTCCGTGCTCCTTAATCTCCTCCCCTCGACGCCGTATCGCTCTCCGCTCGGAGCCTCCCGCGACACCCCCCCTCCAGGAACAACAAGCGGGTAACGAGTAACGATGTCGGATTCACAGGTAAAGTTATTACAATGCACGTTGAAACTAACGTAAATCTTGTAAGTCATTACAATGTCCACAGCCAAGCTCCACAGCCAAGCTAGCATATCATCATTAGCATGTTACAGCTACGTTACAGCTAGGTAATAAGTTACTATTTATCAACAGCTAAGTTAGCCACTTCTAAAAGTTATTGAGGGCCAAGAGACTAACAGATGCTGCCGTCAGCTTTAATCACAACGATCGCTTCCACATTGTGACTGAAAACTAAACCTGCATGAGCCTCGGACCAGCTGTGTCCCAGCTGTTGTCTGAGTAGCACCAGACCGCGACACAAACCGCAATCTCTTGTTTATGATCGATAAGACACACAAATACACACATCGTAACGCGTATATGATAATCCATCGTAGTGATTTAGCAAAGGCTTTGCTGAAAACAAATGGACAAGACTGGGAGGAGGGTTAGCAAAACAGTTGAGTAGTGACCGGGCGAGAGGTTGTTATGGAGACATAAATCTGGACAGCATGAATGAAACCCCAACGCGAAGCTTCATTTAGCTGCCACGAGCAAATAAATAGGCTGATTTGGTGTAAACATGATAGCAATGTTAGCTTGTTGTTAGCCTACAATGCTAACATAGAGGCTATCGTCTCCATCGAATAAGTAAACAAGTGTTGACAATACTGCAGAGACAGAAATTGTCTCGACGCCGTCTAATAACACAGAAACAAACTCACGGCAGCTTTCAGTCACAAGCCAGCATCGGCATGAAAGTTATCTGTGTCACAACATCCACAATAAAGACGAAAGATTACCTGCTCAACAGAAACTCCGCTGTATCAGCATCGGGTCCATATCTTCACGGAGCTTTCGCCACCGTTCAAATGATGGGAGGCAAAACTTAAACCTTTAATTAAACGCCCCATCATTCCGACATTTTTTGCCTCCTAAGGTCGGAATGCTGGTATTTATTTCTTTTTTAAACGTGTTGCCAGTCCGACACGTCTTTTAAAAGGGTTAGGGTTAGCCTTGTCGGAATGCCGGGACGAAACTTTGTCGTAATGGCAGCTTGTAACCCAAATGATGACCCGATGTTTATTCGGGTTGAGCCCTCTTTGTTTACATCTCCGCTTTGTGTCTTTTCAGTGACAGACTTTCTTTCTTTGACTCTTTGTCGGTGGGGCGAGCAGAGGCCGCTGAGCTGCTCAGGGCCAAACAAACCTCTTGTCCGCTTGAAGTTTCAAATGCGGAAGTGGGTCGGGACCAGACGTGAGCAGGAGCAGGAGAGTGAGCGAGGGGACTGGATGTTTGCAGTTCTGCAGGCGCTAGAGAGAATGGATTTATTTGGTTCCTGTTGCTCTTCACGTTGTGTAGGTCGTACTATTGGGCCATAACCACCATCTAAATAATGTTAATAATAATGACCAGTCTTTCACATCGTAGACCAGAGCTTTAACTCAACAACTCTTAAAATCACTACATTTGTTAAGGGAGTCTGGTGATGATGAGGTCACACCTGTCCTCCACACTTTTCTCTCCTGTTATAAATTATTGATCAATCATTTTTTTCAGTCTCAGCTGTGCAGCGGCTGATCGATCGTCGTCCCACTGTTTTCATTGGTTTTAATGAAACCCAGGAACACACTGGAATACTGATGAACACACACACACACACACACACGCGTGTTAAAACCTGCTGTTAAACTGGCAGATTAATCACTTAATGTAATTCATGTAGATTAATAACTGTGTCTATTGTTGTCATTTGTGTTTAAATGTGAGTTTTGTCTCTTTTCTGTTTATTCAGTGAATCTACAGAGTGAAGTGGTCGTACTGTTTATTTAAACAAATGGATTGTTGTTGTTAATTGTTCAGATTCTCACTGTAGCTTTGAAATACACACAATATTAATACAATCACACAACAGACATGTTTATAATATAACATGAAGAATCATAAAACTTCCACATGAAAGACTTTTTTAATTGAAGCTTCTCGCTGTCGTTACGTGTGAAGTGTTGTGTAGTAACAGATTTGTACTGATGGAGGTTTGAAACAGTTTATTTGACCTCAGGACATAAAGACTTTTACTGTACTTCAGTATATTCTACATGTTTTCCAGACATTTGTCATATTTATATGATGTCTTCTGTGGATGATCCGAGGTGATTCTCAGGAGTCTTTGTTAGAAGTTTTAACATCAGGAGACTCAAAATGTCTTCAGACTGAAGCTGAAGCTGTTCCTGGACTCAGACCCTGAACTCGTGTCCTTCAGCCCAAACACCACGTTTCCCTGCCATCCTGCTGTTTTCTCTTTGCTTCTCCTCGTCTTCATCGCTTCATCCATCAGCTGAACCAACACTTCACCCCCTCTGAGCTCTCTGTTCTCGCTCTGTGAGCCTCATTAACAAAACGCTGCAACAGAGAACGTTCTCCTCGACTCTGAAGAACGTCGGTTACCGACGGAGGAGGAGGAGGAGGAGGAGGAGGAGGAGGAGGAGGAGGAGCATAACACAGAGGAAACACTGAGGGGGGGGGCGGGGGGGGAGGAGGAGGGGTAATGCTGCGTTTCATCACTGTCAGCATGCCGAGCAGCGCCGCTCGAGCGCCGCTCGGCATGCTGGGACGCAGAGAATTGGAAGGAGGAGACGCAGGAGGGAGATCCAGCTCACTAACCTCGACTCATTTATCTGTGATGCTCTGGATCATGTTCTGCTCAGACAGAAAGTCTGCTCCTGGAAACAGAACCGGTTCTGACTGTACGAAGGAAACAAAACGTAAAACTACAGTGGTTCTACCTGTGATCACAGGAACACCAGGCTGAACACACCTGTGGTTCTGTTGGACCGAACCCAGAATCTGTTGATACAGAACACAGAGAGCAACACGGTGCACCATGAACCTGCAGCCTCCATCACTGCTGGTACAGACAGACAGGCAGACAGACAGACAGGCAGACAGGCAGACAGACAGACACACACACACGCACGCACGCACGCACACACACTCACACACACACACAAGCACGCACACACACACACACACGCACACACACGCACGCACACACACGCACACACACACACACTCCTAACAGCTGAAGCTAACAGCTGCTGCTGTAGATGGAAGTGAGAAACACTGAGCTTGTGTTAACAGCAGACAGGATTTCATGTTAGCGAAAACAAAAAAAGTGCTAAAATGCTAGCTTGACTTTGGGTTTTAGGACTGGTTCCGGCAGAACTCTGCAGCAGGTTCTCCTGGTGTTTCAGGAGGAGGAAGAGTCTAAGATCACACTGCTAATATATTGTAACCTGACACCATCCAGACGTTCACAGGGAGCCACAGCGAGGCTCGGAGACATTTTATATATGTGAGTTTAAGTTGTGAGCCATCGACCCGTTTTCAGTCCAGCGGGCTCGGAACCAATGAGGACACATTAAAGCTGGACACACTGTTGGAGGCGGAGCTACGAAAGCCGGGATAAAATAATTGAATCTTCTAGACTTTCCAAATGTTATTGGACCGAATGGATCAGATTCTGACAGTGACACGGGTCATGTCTCCGGGGCTGAGATGCTAAAAAAATGTATCCACTGTTTTACAGCCGCTTCCTGTTAGCTTGAAGTGTTTTTGCCGCAGTGCATCACGTGACGATGTCATCACAGCTGGACCACTACAACAACCGGCTTCAGAGCCTGGAGCTCCTCATGGGGGGCTGCACCCGGCTAACCGGACCGGCGTCACCATGTTTCATAATGCCAAGCTTGTCCGGCCTAGCAACAGTAACTAAGGGGAGGTGGGACATTGGATCGGTTAATTAGCCTTTAAGCTAATTCCTCTTGAGTCTGAATGCAGTGTAAGAACGTCTCTCAGGACAAATCAGATGAACGTAACGTGATGTAAAGAACGTGACCACCACCACGTACAGATGAGGTCCACGGTACCACTCTCTGTGGTACGGGCCCGTTAAAGACGTCCTGCAGTGTCACTTAGACTGCGTCAGTGGTGAGACAGTGAGTGTGAAGTAAGTTGAGCGGCGCAGTGATTAAACAGTGATGTATGTGAGTGAGATGGACGGTCTAACAGTGTAATTCAGTGGGAGAGTCCCAGCACTCGTCCTTAATTAGGTCAGTCTCTTTTAATTATCTCTCAGTCTGCAGAGCAAATTAGACCTCCAACGCTCTCCCTCCTCTCCCTCCTCTTTCTCCTCGTTCTCCTCTTCCTATTGTCCTGCAGATGTGGTCAGTGAGGATCGATGAGTCTGTTTTAATGTCTCCATTACAGTTTTACTGCCCCAATAAAGGCTTCAAGGTTAGAGGTGGTGACAGGAGCAGAATCAGAGACTTTCACCGAGTCGTCCCTCAGAGAAGCAGGACTAAATGGAGGATGAAGATAGTGGAGAGACGAGATGATATCAGTTTTATTCAGACTTTAACTGACACGCTTACATTTTCCATTTATTGATAACGTAGCTTCAGAGTCTCCAGTCCCCAAAAATAGGATGTTTTTAGCAGGATGTCGTTTCAGGACTTATAGGGAGCTCTGTGTTAACGTGTTGTAACGTTAGTTCAATGATGTGACGCTAGTTCTAGCAGGCTAGCACTAGCAGGCTAGCACTAGCACTAGCAGGCTAGCACTAGCATTGGGAGCTGCAACTACATTTTTGATTGGCTAATAAAAATAGGGAAAATAGTTTTGTCTATAAATGTCCATCAAGTTTACAACAATAAGTTTACAACTCATCATGAAATCTTTCTCTTTTTAGCCTCTTTTAGCTGCTAGTTTTGGTTTAGCAGCACCTGTCTGATCCCGTCTGAGGTGTTTTAAGAATAAAATCTGTGATAAACTCGCTGAACATTATCTTCTGATCTGCTGAAGCAGAGAAAACTCTGAACACAGACCTGAGATTAATCTCACTCCTGAAGAGAAATGAATAAAAGTCTCCTGAAATGTTGAACTGTTCCTTTAATTAACACTGTATAAAACGATCCATTCATTAACAGGAGGAGGAGAGTTCAGAGGAGATTAGTTTGTGAAGCTCGACTGAACCTGAATCCTTCAACATAATTAGTTTCACAGAGACGGCAGAAATGGATGCAATTAAAAAGCAGTGATGTTCAATATCACAGCCAGAACCCAGAACCCAGAACCCAGAACCAAACGGGACAAAATTAGAAGCTCATGAAATGAAAGTGACAAAAGGAAAATGAATTTGTCTGTTTGACTCCGCTCAGCTGACTCTGCACTTCAACGCTTTATAATCTGAGAGCTTTAACTGATCGCTGAGGGTTTTCCTCTCTGTCGTCTTATCTCTGCTGTCCAGTGGTGGAGCTACAGCCACATGCTAGTTAGCTTAGCTTGGCATAAACACTGGGAAGCTTCAGAGCAGCAGGTTGGTGGCTTTTGTTTCCTTTGGACGGCTGTTCCCACTTCTTACAGTCTTTATCCTAAACTAGGATAACTGTTTCTCTTCTTTCTAGTCTATATGCTAAGCTAAGGTAGCTGCTGGCTCCTGTTTCAAGTCTTGAAGATATAAGCTAGCCTTTTCCCCATGTTTTCAGTCTTTATGCTAAGCTAAGATAGCTGTTTCTCCATGTTTCCAGGTATTATCTTGAGCAAAGCTAACCATTTCCTCCTGTTTAGTCTTTATGGTAAGCTAGGCTAGCTGTTTCCACTTGATATTATGCTGTGCTAAGCTAGCTGCTGATACCTGCTAAGATAGCAGTTTCTCCCTTTGTCCAGTCTTTATGCTTAGCTTAACTAGCCATTCCCCTCTGTGTTCAGAGGAGGAGGGGAGCTTGATAATCCTGTCATCACTCAGCTGTTCTCCTGCAGCTCTGACAGACTCGCTGTTATTCTCTCCATCAGTCATCCGTCTGAAATTACATCATCATCACCATCATCATCATCATCATCATCATCATCACCATCACCGTCTCTGTCAGCCAGGCTGCATTTAGAAAGATGGTGTGATTATGATCGTGGAGGACAGGAGGTGAAGTCCGAGAGGAGCTGAGCTCTTATTGGCTCGTGTATCAAACACTTCCTGTCGGCAGCTGCTGGGTCCGTTTGCAGCTTCAGAGACAGACATCACAGAATAAATGAACAGTTCTGTGACCCAGAACCAGACGAACGTTTCTGCAGATCTTTAGGTTCAAGGATCAAATAAGTCTGACCTCTGAACTCTGGAGGTCCATGACATGATCCTGAACTCCTCCAGGTCGAACCACGAAGCAGACGAGGTCCGTCCTCCACCACAGTCTGACCCATCGCTGCCTGTCTGACATGGGCCGAGTTCAAATATAGTAACAATGTCTCTGAAATGACTCTTCGCACGGGCAGAGTCTCCTGCCTGAGAGCAACAGCAGCATTAACTCATTGCAGCTCTTTATTTCCTTCTTCACTCACTGTGCAGATCAAAGAGTCAGAAACAAGAGCTGAGCTGGAAAACAGACAAAACACAGAAAACTACATCAACCTGCATCATTTCCAAGTTCAGGGCTTTAAAAACTGATATAAACTATATATTACTGGATCTGAACTCTCATTGGCTCCATGATGCATCAATCATCTGGAGGCTGGCGTGTGATTGGCTCAGGAGAGAGGAGCAAGAAGAGAGAGTGGGTCACTGGTCTACACCATCACTCATTGGCTGTTGTAGGCTCGAGGGCGGGCACAGAAGCTCACATCTGCTCAAACGAGCTGTCAATCAAACTGCATCCATTTCCTCTGTCGTTTGCAGTGAAAGTAAAGAAGTTCACCGCTGAATGTTTTGGACTCGACGTGTTCTGGTGGATGTTTGTGAACATCAGAACAGAGCTTTTGTTGGACTGTTGAAAACGTTGTCAGCTTGTTGGTTGAACCTGCCGGCTTGTTGTGTCTCCAGGTGCCTCACATGAATCCACTAGTCTTTCCAGCTTTGTCCCGGTCCCGGTCCTGGTCCCGGTCCTGGTCCTGGTCCTGGTCCCGGTCCTGGTCCTGGTCCTGGTCCTGGTCGTGGTCCCGGTCCCGGTCCCGGTCCCGGTCCTGGTCCTGGTCCTGGTCGTGGTCCCGGTCCTGGTCCTGGTCCTGGTCCTGGTCCCGGTCCTGGTCCTGGTCCTGGTCCTGGTCGCGTGAATGAGATGGACAGACGTCGGATCAAGATGTGCAAATTAATGTTTAGTTGATGGTTCAGTTGATTAATCGTCTCACAGCTGATTCACACGTCTGTGTGCGTGCATGTGTGTGTGTGCGTGTGCGTGTGTGCGTGCGTGCGTGCATGTGTGCGTGCATGTGTGTGCGTGTGTGTGTGTGCGTGCATGTGTGTGTGTGCGTGCATGTGTGTGTGTGTGCGTGCGCTGTATCTGCTGAAGACTTTTAGCTGAAAACTGAAAGGAGCCGGACACAGTTTCCTTCACGCTGCTGCTCGGAGGTCACTCTCAGGATCGGGCAGGTAAAAATACCTGCTGCTCATATTTATCTCAGTTTGAGTGTTTAGAGCGGAAACGCAGAGACGGCAGGAATCATCTGTCAGCGTCACGGACTCGTCTGTGACCTCCACCGTCAGACGCAGATTCATCCTGCGTGCAGTTAAACTTCAGCTGAGAGGAGTGAAAGGTCATCGCCTTCCTCTCCATCATCCAGCGCCAACACCATCCGTCACAGGACCAGAGGAGGACATGAAGAGGGAAACAAGAGGGAGGCGAGGCAGTGAAACAGAATCAATACTGTGTCTGCAGGTTCACTCCATTCCACAACATCACGCATGACTTCTTCCCCACAGCAGAGGAGGAGGAGGAGGAGGAGGAGGAGGGAGGCTCCACAGCAGAGGAGGAGGGGGAGGAGGAGGAGGAGGAGGAGGAGGCTCCACAGCAGAGGAGGAGGGGGAGGAGGAGGAGGGAGGCTCCACAGCAGAGGAGGAGGGGGAGGAGGAGGAGGAGGAGGAGGCTCCACAGCAGAGGAGGAGGGGGAGGAGGAGGAGGAGGCTCCACAGCAGAGGAGGAGGGGGAGAAGGAGGAGGAGGAGGAGGCTCCACAGCAGAGGAGGAGGGGGAGGAGGAGGAGGAGGCTCCACAGCAGAGGAGGAGGGGGAGAAGGAGGAGGAGGAGGAGGCTCCACAGCAGAGGAGGAGGGGGAGGAGGAGGAGGAGGCTCCACAGCAGAGGAGGAGGGGGAGAAGGAGGAGGAGGAGGAGGCTCCACAGCAGAGGAGGAGGGGGAGGAGGAGGAGGAGGAGGAGGCTCCACAGCAGAGGAGGAGGGGGGAGGAGGAGGAGGAGGCTCCACAGCAGAGGAGGAGGGGGAGAAGGAGGGAGGAGGAGGAGGCTCCACAGCAGAGGAGGAGGAGGTTGTATTTACACCCTTTCTTTTCTGAAAGCTTCACTGTAGCTGCATGTTGCATGTTAGCATGCTAGAGCTCTTTTTAGGTTGTTTATTGCGTTGCTCTGGTTGCTCCCTGTGTTGCTGTGTTGCTCCCTGTGTTGCTGTGTTGCTCCGGTTGCTCCCTGTCTTTCCCCGGTTGCTCCCTGTGTTGCTGTGTTGCTCTGGTTGCTCCCTGTGTTGCTGTGTTGCTCCCTGTGTTGCTCCGGTTGCTCCCTGTCTTTCCCCGGTTGCTCCCTGTGTTGCTGTGTTGCTCTGGTTGCTCCCTGTGTTGCTGTGTTGCTGTGTTGCTCCGGTTGCTCCCTGTGTTGCTGTGTTGCTCCGGTTGCTCCCTGTCTTTCCCTGGTTGCTCCCTGTGTTGCTGTGTTGCTCCCTGTGTTGCTGTGTTGCTCTGGTTGCTCCATGTGTTGCTGTGTTGCTCCGGTTGCTCCCTGTGTTTCTCCGGTTGCTCCCTGTGTTTCTCCAGTTGCTCCCTGTGTTGCTCTGGTTGCTCCCTGTGTTGCTGTGTTTCTGCGGTTGCTTCCTGTGTTTCTGCGGTTGCTCCCTATGTTGCTGTGTTGCTCTGGTTGCTCCCTGTGTTGCTTCGGTTGCTCCCTGTATTGCTGTGTTGCTCCCTGTGTTGCTCCGGTTGCTCCCTGTGTTGCTCTGGTTGCTCCCTGTGTTTCTGCGGTTGCTCCCTGTGTTGCTGTGTTGCTGTGTTGCTCCGGTTGCTCCCTGTGCTTCTCCGGTTGCTCCCTGTGTTGCTCTGGTTGCTCCCTGTGTTGCTCCGGTTGCTCCCTGTGTTGCTCTGGTTGTTCCCTGTGTTGCTGTGTTGCTCCCTGTGTTGCTCTGGTTGTTCCCTGTGTTGCTGTGTTGCTCCCTGTGTTGCTCTGGTTGCTCCCTGTGTTTCTGCGGTTGCTTCCTGTGTTTCTGTGGTTGCTTCCTGTGTTGCTCCAGTTGCTCCCTGTGTTGCTGTGTTGCTGTGTTGCTCCGGTTGCTCCCTGTGCTTCTCCGGTTGCTCCCTGTGTTGCTCTGGTTGCTCCCTGTGTTGCTGTGTTGTTCCCTGTGTTGCTGTGTTGCTCCGGTTGCTCCCTGTGTTGCTCTGGTTGTTCCCTGTGTTGCTGTGTTGCTCCCTGTGTTGCTCTGGTTGCTCCCTGTGTTTCTGTGGTTGCTTCCTGTGTTTCTGCGGTTGCTCCCTGTGTTGCTGTGTTGCTCCGGTTGCTCCCTGTGTTTCTCCGGTTGCTCCCTGTGTTGCTGTGTTGCTGTGTTGCTCCGGTTGCTCCCTGTGTTGCTCTGGTTGCTCCCTGTGTTGCTGTGTTGCTCCCTGTGTTGCTGTGTTGCTCCCTGTGTTGCTCCGGTTGCTCCCTGTGTTGCTCTGGTTGCATTGCTCTAGTTTCTGCTCACAGATGTAACATTAATCACAGTGACGGGACATGAAGATTATTAAACATATAAGATCACAGACAGTAATGATGTCATGTTTATTGTGACATCATCAGTAGACACTAATGTTCTCCTTCAGAATGAAACAGTAAATCTCTGCTGATCACACACACACACACACACACACACACACACACACACACACACACACACACTCCTGCTGAACACACACACACACACTCACTCCTGCTGAACACACACACACACACACACACACACACACTCCTGCTGAACACACACACACACACACACACACACACACACACACACTCCTGCTGAACACACACACACACACACACACACACTCCTGCTGAACACACACACACACACACACACACACACACACACTCCTGCTGAACACACACACACACACACACACACACGCTCCTTCCTCCTCACTCAGCAGTTTGTGTCTCCACCCGGGCCACACGGGGACTCTGGGAAATAAAACCTGACGAAGAGGTGACTTCCTGCGATCCTCAGAGAGCAGAGGGACGTCTGTTTTCAGTCTTCAGGTTGAATCTTCGTCCTGCTGCTCCGACACCGCAGAGCAGGAGGTCGTGTGACCCGTCAGACCTGCAGGTGTAAACAAATCATTTCTTTTACACGTACAAACATTTTCAGTGTGTTTGCAGGAATTTAAAGTCCATCTGAACACAAACAAACTCAACAGGAAGTAAATATTCTTCTCTCTCTGCTGTGAAACTTTGATCCCAGTCGTCTTTTTATTTACCAGTTTTACTTTCTCCTTCTCAGACCGGTTGTTCTTCTCTGCCCTCAGTTCATCCCTCTGGCTGCTTCGACAAATGACCAGAGTTCACTGAGACCTTCCTGTCTGTGAGAGAGAGCAGGGGATTGTGGGATACCACCTGAATCACTCATCAAAAAGAGGAGCCATGCTGAGGAACAGTCACAGTGGTTCTGACACCGGACTGGACCCAGAGCTCATCTAAGTTTTATTACAACTTCTTCTGACTGACTTCGATTGAAGAGATGCTGCTGAGACACTGGACAGACACGTTGTTATGGATCCTGACTGGTCGGCTTCGTTGGTTGCATTTTCTATGCTTCACTCAAACTGTTAACTCTCACAGTAGCTCTCGCAATGTCTGCTTTGACTTTCCTGGTTATCACATCGGCCTCTTCAGCCTCTCTCCTGTCGGTGTCTCTGGACTTGTTAGATAGAGCAGACAGGCCGGCAGGCTGCAGGGCTGCCACCTGGCCTGGTCTTTACCTAACGAGCCCAGAGACACTGCAGGTGACAGCTGAAGAGGTTGGTGTGTTTACAGGGGCAACTACAGCTCATAATATGCTGCATCAGCTCCTTCACTGGCTGATTGTTTTACAAATCAACTGCAAGGAAAATACAAGTACCGCACATTAACGCCAGACAACCACTGAACATTCAGTCCAATATACAGGTGATGGTATGTTAGATCGCTGATTCTTGTCTCTTTTTCAGTCTAATTTAAAAATAAATTAACTGTTGTCCTCTGAACGCCGTCCCTCGCTCTGGTTGGACTGACAGGTCACCCAGAGCCTGTGGATATAAAAGGACAGCCAAGAATTGGCTGATTTTAAGTAGGTATTTGTTTAGACATGAGACCAACATATAAATCTGTCAGGATGATTAGATTATGAGTTGTATGTCTGAAAGGAGCTTTAGGTTTAAAGAAAAACTTGAAAATATGATCAACATTGTGTGTTGAAGGTACGAACACCATCAGCTGCAAGCACAACATCCACCTTTCATCAAACACAGTGAGAAGGACGTGTTGACTTGCTGAAAATGAAGTAGAGAGAAGAATGAAGAAAGTGAGGAAACAAGAATCCCTGAAGGCTCCAGTTTAAACCAGAGCAGCCAGTATACAGTCATCAGTATCAATCACACAGGTCAAAGGTCACATCCTCTCATTTCTTACCCCCGAGTCTAAAAAGTGATCCTGCCTTTAGTTTTGTGCTTTCTGACATTTAGCTGTTCGCTTCACTGAACTCAGTGTCTTCAAATTTAACTGCAGAGCTGTTCTCTCAGTTCTCTTCAGATCTTTGTCGCACAAGAGAAAAATCTTTTTACTGCAAAAAACAAACAGAAAACATGAAGTGTGACAAAAGAAAAGCCAGTGTCAAGAAACATAAAGTGCTGAGCTGTGAGAGGAGCCACGAGGCAGTTAATGAGCCCACTTCCTGCACATGAGATCAATGAAACCTTAAACTAATGTTTGGAAACCTGAGAAGAGGGAGGCTTAAAGAGACGGTGGTCCAGACCCCACATGATGGCAGCAGCTTCCTCAACATCTCTTTCCTGAGACTGATCAGCAGTCAGCTGCTGACCTGAGCTCTCAGCTGGAGCTCTGAGAGACTCTGAAGTCGAACTCACACTGAGTCTCAACAACCTCAACGGCCTGAAGAGTCACTGTCTGTTCGTCCTCCTCTGGTTCACCTCTCTGTGTTTGCTTCATGGCTTAAAATCTAACACTTTCTCTCTTCTCTGCTCTGAAGGGAGTCAATGAAAAGTCCAGTCGGTCTCCGGAGCGAGGGAAACGTATTCTGTTTCTGATTTCTGACCCTGGGCTTGTTGGTCTTGACTTGAGACACAGTTTACCATCACGACAGATTTTCTGTCTCTCAACAGTCTCCTGATGAACCTGCACACCGTTAACTCATCCTTTGTCCGTAAAATAATGAATCTGGACCCGAAGAGACCTGAACAACAGCACCGACTCGTCTCTGTTGGATTATTTATCATTGTGCTGTGAGCTCGGCTTCCTGTCCAACACAAATGAGATTTTCTGTGTCAGAAACCCAAAAAGCATCTTTAAACGTCTGAACACAGAGCAGAGCCGTGTTCAGACGTCTCATGTGAATCACTCTGATAGTAAACGAGCTCATTCACAGTCACTTTATCTGTCTGAAGCTTTCACTACCTCAACACTGAAAACCTGTGTTATTCTGTATCTGCGGTCGGTCCATCATCCTGCTCAGCCTGAGCTGACACTTTATCTTTAATGCTCCGCAGCAGCGTCAGTCTGAGCTTCACCTACACAAGAAATACAGAGAAGAAATTCAATTTGTGACGTTCGGTGTGATTTAGATCATTTAGATGGACGTTTACAGCGGAGACATTTTGTCTCTGTGATTTGAGTCACTAAGAGGAAACAATCAGTTGAGTTTGACTGATCGACAGATCTGAAGACACTTTAAAATCCAGCGGCTTCAAACTGCATTTTTAACTAAGATACAGCTGAAACACTCAGCTGATTAATCACTTCATCACTCTGATGCGTCTTTCTGTTTGTACAAAACAAGCTTTTAACAGGAGGAATCTGTGGCTGAGGAAACTTTCAATGTTCGGTATCGTAAAGGTTCAGAAGGTCGTCAGGTTGGAACCCAAAACAATCAGAACCAGGCAGCACTCACAGGGAGCTGCAGGTGAACACAGCAGAGGATCTGGCAGGAAACGAGTGGAAAGCAGCAGGTTCATGTAGCGAGGACTGACGAGGGCAAGTGGACACAGGTGAGAACACAGAGGTTACTACAGGTCAGCAGGACCAATGAGGAGGCTGAAGCTCTGACAGGTAATGATCACAAGAGACAGTTTATAGAGACAGTTTATATAGAGACAGTTTATAGAGACAGTTTATAGAGACAGTTTATAGAGACAGTTTATATAGAGACAGTTTATAGAGACAGTTTATAAAGACAGTTTATAGAGACAGTTTATATAGAGACAGTTTATAGAGACAGTTTATAAAGAGACAGTTTATATAGAGACAGTTTATAGAGACAGTTTATATAGAGACAGTTTATAGAGACAGTTTATAAAGAGACAGTTTATATAGAGACAGTTTATATAGAGACAGTTTATATAGAGACAGTTTATAGAGACAGTTTATATAGAGACAGTTTATAGAGACAGTTTATAAAGAGACAGTTTATATAGAGACAGTTTATATAGAGACAGTTTATATAGAGACAGTTTATAGAGACAGTTTATAAAGAGACAGTTTATATAGAGACAGTTTATATAGAGACAGTTTATATAGAGACAGTTTATAGAGACAGTTTATAGAGACAGTTTATAGAGACAGTTTATAAAGAGACAGTTTATAGAGACAGTTTATAGAGACAGTTTATAAAGAGACAGTTTATAAAGAGACAGTTTATAGAGACAGTTTATGTGGAGTGAGGGTGATGGGTGAGCAGCGCTGCAGACTTTCACTCGTGTGTGTTGATCTTGTTTTCGTGCTTCATTGAACATCTTTACCATCAGTGTTGTGACAGAGGGCGAGCAAGCTTTACACAGACAGACAGACAGAGAGAGGGGGGGGGGAGGACATATTTGTCCCTCTGCTGTATGGAGCCTTGAATCTTTTCTGCCTTCTGGTTTCAGAGCAGCAGCAGCTCAGCGTTACTGTAACTGTAGCTCATGAATGAGACGCCTCCAGCGGTCCATACGAGCGCTCTATCTATAGACTCGTCCTCTGTTCTTCAGGCCTGCAGGACATAAACTCTGCGTCTCTATTCTCTGATGTCAATAATGAAGCTCTGTGGAGCGTTAATACTCACATTCATCTGATCTGCTGCTTCTCCTCTTTGTCTCCTCAGAGACGGACGCTAAAGTGTGTTTAGACAACTGAGTCAACATCAGTCCTCTTATGTAACGAGACAATCTGAGACAAACTGAGACAAACTGAGACAATCTGAGACAAACTGAGACAAACTGAGACAAACTGAGACAATCTGAGACAATCTGAGACAATCTGAGACAGATCTGTCTCTGAACTCTCCTTAGACACTCCTCCTCCTCCTCCTCCTCCTCCTCCTCCTGGTGATGATGATGATGATGGGTACAGCAGCTCCTCTTCCTCCTCGCTGTGATCAGGTATTCTGTCTGACAGCTCAGCTCTGTTGGACCTGTGGACCGGTGTTCGGGTCTGAACGTGGACGTCCTGCAGCTCCACCGGTGGCCTCAAACACACCGACTGTGTTCTGACTCTCAGCAGAGACCCAGTGTTTGAACTTCACACACACACACACACACACACACACACACACACACACACACACACACACACACACTTTTACTGAAGTGAAGACTGTGATTGTTCAGCGCGGCGTCAGTCTGAGACAGAGGAGACAAACATGGTAGAAGCAGAAGATAAAAGTATGAACTAACTCCACACTGAAGACATCATCATCATTAACACTCGACAGGTCAGTAATGAGTGGACGTGATGCGTCCGACTGCAGGCTGAAGCTCTAACAGTCATTTCATGCATCGCCCCTCTGCAGCCTCCTCGCCCCCCACACCTCCTCTGCATGAAGCCTGGAGCAGCACCAGAGCCATTCATTACTGCAGGGTTGGCAGGGCAGCGACACCCGGAGAGAAATGGTGATTTTGTGAGTCTGTGGTGAGAAAAATGAATAAATCCTGAGAGCCGAGGAGCTTCCAGCAGAGCCAACAGGAGGAGAGACAGACAACTCACAGTCAGCAGCAGATTCATGATCCAACTGAGAGACAAGAGAGATGAAACAACATTCACACCTATATCTGTATATCCACGGCAGCCGAAACACGACTCGGCATTAATAATCTACGGCAGCCGAAACACGACTCGGCATTAACAGCACGGGAGCACAGGAGGGAACAGAACAGGAACACATGAGGGAACAGAACAGGAACACATGAGGGAACAGAACAGGAACACATGAGGGAACAGAACAGGAGCACATGAGGGAACAGAACAGGAACACAGGAGGGAACAGAACATGAACACATGAGGGAACAGAACAGGAACACATGAGGGAACAGAACAGGAACACATGAGGGAACAGAACAGGAACACATGAGGGAACAGAACATGAGCACAGGAGGGAACAGAACAGGAACACAGGAGGGAACAGAACAGGAACACATGAGGGAACAGAACAGGAACACAGGAGGGAACAGAACATGAGCACAGGAGGGAACAGAACAGGAACACAGGAGGGAACAGAACAGGAACACAGGAGGGAACAGAACAGGAACACATGAGGGAACAGAACAGGAACACAGGAGGGAACAGAACATGAGCACAGGAGGGAACAGAACAGGAACACAGGAGGGAACAGAACAGGAACACATGAGGGAACAGAACAGGAACACATGAGGGAACAGAACAGGAACACAGGAGGGAACAGAACAGGAACACAGGAGGGAACAGAACATGAGCACAGGAGGGAACAGAACAGGAACACAGGAGGGAACAGAACAGGAGCACATGAGGGAACAGAACAGGAACACATGAGGGAACAGAACAGGAACACATGAGGGAACAGAACAGGAGCACATGAGGGAACAGAACAGGAACACATGAGGGAACAGAACAGGAACACAGGAGGGAACAGAACAGGAACACAGGAGGGAACAGAACAGGAACACAGGAGGGAACAGCAAAAGACAACACAAAAACCCAGAAAACACATAAACTACAAATAAAATAGGAGAAATGTCGACCCTTGGCAGATCTGAAACATGGCACAGCATTAATAACATCTACAGGACCTGCCACATGACATGTCTGAACACACTGCTGGTTAGCCTAGCTTAGCATCAAGACAGCAGACAGCGGGAAAACAATCAGTACATTAACATGTTTTATTCTGGATCAGATGTTTATAAAATATTCATCTGGGATCAGGCAGATCTTTACATCACTGATGTTTCAACATAGAGGTCATCAAACCTCTGACTCTCAGCTGAGCAGCTGCTACAGATGCAGATATACACTGAACGCACACACACACACACACACACACACATACACACAGTAGGGCGGTCTGTTGGCTCACACACACTCTGACATCAATCGTGCAGTGAACGAGTGTTTACCAGCTCCTGGAGCCGTCGGCCATGATGGATTCAGTGCTGATGGGAGAGGAAAGCCTCCAAAATTCATCAGTCACACACACACACACACACACACACACACTGACCCATTTAACCTGATCCAAACTGTAAACTGCAGTAACACATC
The DNA here is from genome assembly GCF_040436345.1 of Pagrus major. Classification (NCBI taxonomy): domain Eukaryota; kingdom Metazoa; phylum Chordata; class Actinopteri; order Spariformes; family Sparidae; genus Pagrus; species Pagrus major. Next base: position 27,574,554 of record NC_133233.1, on the reverse strand, counting down.
ACTTTCTTCTTTTTAGTTTGTCCTTTGGAGTTTTTACACACAGAAGAAGAAACAACGAGACAAAACTAGAAATAAAACGCTGGAAGAAGAACAGACAACACGATGACGCTCTGAATCATCCAACAGGTTTGTGTGGAGCTCATTTAAACCTGCGAGCGTCTGTTGAACGAGCTGCTGTGTTCAGACTGCTGACTGCTGTAATCTGCAGCAGGTGATTTATGTGAGGATGATGAGCTGACAGCCGATCTTCATCTCTGCTTTGGTCAACAAGCTGCTGAATATTTAACAACGTCTGACTCAGATGCTGGAACGTCTGCAGACGACGTCTCAACATGAATATGAGCTGATTTATGCTCCCAAACAGAAACACTTCATAAGAAAGTGAACGCTGGTTGGACACGCTGTGGTTCGGTTTGAGCTGCGGCCTGTCGGAGCTTTAAGCTCTAAAACTTTTGCTGTTGGAAGATCGACGTGTGATTTTGCCGTTTGCGTCAGTGTAATGAATGTACAGACGTTAGCTGACCGCTGAGTGACAATGAATACGTTATTTAGACCTGGAGACGGTGGCGCTTTGCTTCCAGTGGTCACTTGTGGTACTGCAGGTATATTCTCCTGATACTGCCCCAAAATCATTTCGCCCAGACAGCAGCATTATAACAGAGACGTCTGTGAAACCAGCGGCCGTCGTTTTCTCTTTGACTTTCATGTTGGCTGGAGGTCATTTTGTGCAGATGACGCCGCGGCGGCTGGTCGCGACTTTTCAGGTTATTTTCAGGCTCAGTAGTTGATCTTTGAACAGATCCAGGAGGAGGCGACAAGGTGGAGAGAGAAACACTCCAGTGTTTATCAGATCACATCAGAAACGATCCAAGCTGATGAATGTAGAGCTGATGAATGTAGAGCTGATGAATGTAGAGCTGAGCCGACAGCTTCTTTCAGAGTAGAAACTTCAGACGACACTGACGGCTCCAATTAAAATCCATCCCTCGTGTATCAACAGGACTTGTTTTTCTTCCTGAGTTCACCATCTGTCTCTTCGGTCCGCTGCTGGTTCTACAGCCTCAGGTGAGGCTCAGATGAGTGACAGTGTTCAGGTGAGAGTCTCTTCTTCCCTCCAGCAGGAAACTGCAGATCGTAGATTAGAAACAGCGCAGCAGGACGAACAGGAGGGATCCGTCCTTTAATTTAAACAGGAAGCCTGTGGAGCCTCAGCCCATCAACAGCTACTGTCCCCTCGAGCAAGGCAGCGAACCACCGACTGCTCCGACACGACTCAGAAACCCGCCTGAATATGAAACCTCTCTCATGAGGAAAACGCACTGAAACAAACTGAGTGACGTGTTGACACGTTCGTATCGTCTGACAGTGAAGATCAGGACCCGACAATCATCAACAGGAAGTAATGCTTCACTTGAGACAGTCAGCTGTGACACTAGGTCAAAGTTCACATGTGAAAATGTCTTTCTTCACGTGTCCAAAAACCACGTGACGTTTTCATAGGTGTTCATGCTGCTGCTGTCCTGCAGGTGTCTGACAGAAGAGTCAGCTCACAGTGAACATCAGCTGTTTAATGTTCAGAGTACAAACATATGAGTGTCAGATCATCGAGTCCTAATCTGATTAGAAACCTTCAGTTCCATCAGAACAGGTGCCACAGATCTGTCAATCAAACATCATCAGGACACACCCACCCTGCTGAGGTGTCACCTGTGTGTTCGTTCTGAACGCAGGTGACTTCAATCCGAACCAGACGTTTCTGTTTCAGGTTCGTCGATCTTCAGAGACTCGTTTCATTTGAATTCATCGTGCAGAAATCTGCACAGGAGAGATTTTAATGATGACGGTTCGTTAGCGTCTTGACGGGAACACATGTATATATAATAATATATAATATGTATATATAATAATATATAATATGTATATATAATAATATATAATATGTATATATAATAATATATAATATGTATATATAATAATATATAATATGTTTATATAATAATATATAATATGTATATATAATAATATATAATATGT